>NC_133619.1:73160991-73245991 GCF_048593235.1 Sminthopsis crassicaudata | reverse complement strand
CTGTCTGTCTGTCTGTCTCTCTCTCTACTGAGGCAATTGGGGTTAAGTGACTTGCACAGGATCACACAGCTAGAAAGTGTTAAGTATATGAGACTACATTTGAACTTAGGTCCTTCTGACTTCAGGGCTGGTGTACTATTGACTGTGCCACCTAGATGCCTCAACCAGCTTTCTTAAAAGGGGACAAACCAACTGAGGTCAGAAAGACAGCAGTCAAATCACCCATGTTAGGATCTGGGCTATGAAAAGACATTGCATTTCCAACTGGGAAAAATAAGGAGATTTGATCTCAACACCCACAACACTCCTTTCCCATCCCTCCCCCCCCCAAAAAAAAACAGTGTAATTATATGATTCAGAGATTATAACTTATAGAGCAATTTTTAATAAATTTATATGGCATGGAAGCCCCTTTTTATGCACACAGACTGTGAACAACTTGTGCAGATTTTAAGTACTGCGTTCAGACTCCCAGGAATTCTCCCATGTGCTAATAGTCCCCATATTAGCTTTTTTGGCATAAGGCAGTTAGCTACTCATTAGTGACTTTGCTTAAGGAGCTGTAAGTTTGAACTCTAAAATGTTGAAGATATATTAAATGAAGACAATGATGTATTTAGACAACTGTTTTATCTTAGAGTTGTCCTAATGCAATTTTTTTTTGGAAGAAGATAAGAGTGCCACATTAATTACCTGCTACATGAAGTAAAACTTTATTTTACTTGTCCTAAAATATTTATCATTTGGGATGACTTGTTTAATTTTTCATTTTTGTTCTTAACATAAATGCCTTTTGCAATTTGATGATAAATGACCTTTTTTTATCTTTATCTTTTCAGAATAGTGATTACAATATCTGGTTCTATAATACCTTTGAGACCTATATTCCAAAAAAAGCAATGTTATACATGATAGTAAGATTCTATACTATGGTTATTACTACATGAATTAACTAATTGTTTTGTTACTATTTTTATTTTC
Organism: Sminthopsis crassicaudata; assembly: GCF_048593235.1. Lineage (NCBI taxonomy): Eukaryota > Metazoa > Chordata > Mammalia > Dasyuromorphia > Dasyuridae > Sminthopsis > Sminthopsis crassicaudata. The sequence goes on along the minus strand of NC_133619.1, from coordinate 73,245,010 downwards.
TTGAATTTTTTTCAATTAATAAAAATCCATCTTCTCTCCCACTTCCTTTTCATTTTATACCAGAGAAAAAGAAAAAAACAAAACAAAAACTCTATTAGAAAGATGCACAGTCAAGAAAAAATTCTTACATTAGTCATTTTCAAGCAAACAGCATTGAAGTTTTGATCTGCACTTTGAGTCTATTTTATCTTTCTGTCAAGAAGTAAGGATAGCATGTTTCAATATGAGTCCTCTAGAATTATAGCTGGTTTTGGAATGGGTTAGAGTTGGTTTTTTTTGTTTGTTTGTTTGATCACTAACACTTCACCTATACATAGATCTGGCAGAATATTTCTTTAATGTTCCTCTAATTTGTTTATGGTGACATACTCTATGTCTAAGTTATCCATTTGAAATTTAACTAGAGTCTGGTAACTGAGTGATATAGTAGAGCATGTATAGTTTCAATCATACATTTTTCCAAGTTGTTTTTCTTTACAATATTGTTATTTTATAAATTAATTGGTTCTATACCCTTTACTCAGCATGAGTTCATATAAGTCTTCTCAGGTTTCTCTTAAATCAACCCTTTCACCATTTCATAAAACACAATAGTATTTTATCACACTCATATACTATAAATTGTCCTGATATTCCCCAATTGTTTTCAATTCTTTATTAGCAGAAAAATGTTGCTATAAATATTACTGAATATCTTTTGTTCTTCTTCTTCCTTTTATCTCTTCAAGGATGGTATACATGTAGAAATGTATCATTGGTTCAAAGTATGTATATTTTAATAGTTTTGGGGACATAGTTCCAAATTGTTTTCCAGAATGAGTAGGCCAGTTTATAGCTCCACCAACAGTACATTAAAGTACCTGTTTCCTCACAGACCCTCCAGCATTTATCATTTTCCTTTTTCATTAAGTCTAAGTATGGAGTAAAACCTCAGAGTTGTTTTAATCTTTGTTTCTCTCATTATTAATGATTTAGATCATATATATATATATATATATATATATATATATACATATATATATATATATATATATATGCCTATTGATAGTTCAGATTTCTTCCTCTGGAAACTATCTAATCATGCCCTTGAAGCATTTATTAATTGGGGAATGAATGGCTCTTAATCTTAAAAATTTGAACCAGTTTTCTACATATCTTGGAAATGAAAACTTAGATCACAGAAATTTGCTAGGAAGATTTTTCTCATTTACATGTTTCTCTTGTAATTTTAGCTCTACTGGTTTTATTTATGCAAAGATTTTTATATTTTATATAATCAAAATTGTTAACTTTACCTTTTATGATCAGTCACTTGTTTGAACTAACATATCCCCTATACATAGACCTGGCAGAATATTTCTTTCATGCTCCTCTAATTTGTTTATGGTGACATATTCTATGTATAAGTTATTCATTTGAAATTTAACTAAGAGTCTGGCAACTAAATGATACAGTAGAGCATGGATAGTTTCAATCACACATTATATGCTGCCTAAATGTTTGACTCTGGACAAGTCATTTAAAATTTCTGTGCTCCAATTTCTTTATCTGTAAATGGGAATAATAATAGCACCTACTTTCTGAAGCTATTGTGATAATTAAATGAGTTAAAGAACTTTATAAACTTTTAAGAACTAAATGTGTTCGTATAGTATAAACTACTTATATATTCCTAATTTCTGCCAGAATGGCAGAATTCCTAATTTTTGGAAGCTTGACATTTTTTTCCTCAAGTAGTAAGTTCTAATCCTAATAATAATTTTAATGATGATTATTGCTTTGTAAATCTAGTACTGTTGGGCTCCTTCCCTTCCCTTTTTTTTTTTTTTCTCTTTTAAATTTCCCTTGAGATTCTTAGTTTTTTGTTCCTCCAAATGAATTTTGGGTTGGTTTTTTTTTTTTCCCTAGCTCTAAAAAGAGATCCTTTGATAGCTTGATTAGTATAGCACTGAATAACTAAATTAGTTTAGATAGTATTCTTATTTTATATTGACCCAGCCCACCCATGAACAGTTAACATGAATTCTTACCTTAATATATTATCCTCCTTATTCTCTCCTCTCCTTTGTGACAGTTGTAACTATCAATTCCTTTCTCTACAATTTCCCTGTAGAATAGAACGCAATTCTGTGTGTGTGTGTGTGTGTGTGTGTGTGTGTGTGTGTGTGTGTGTGTGTGTGTGTGTTCTTTTCTCCTCCAACGGGTTCCATTGAGGATGAGATTCAAGTGTTATCTATTCCACTCCCACCCTTCCCTCCTTATGTATCTGTCTTGATTGCATGAATAAAATTTCTTTCTCTCCTCTTTTCCACCCTATTCTTCTTTTTCTTCCTTTTTTCTTTTCTTAAGACCACAAAAACAGAACTATTCCCAAGCCTTCTGTCTTTAAAAGCCTTTTTTCTAAGACCCCTGATGATGATAGGAGTATGAGGAAACATATAGTTAAGGCATATTATGAATTTAATAGGTTTCTGTAGGCCAACCTGGTGCTGGCTCTTATCCCTTCATGCTCAGATTATTGCAAAAGCCTGAATAATGTTCTAACTAACTCTACTCTTTCCACTATCATTCATCTACCGCTCAATTATTAAATCTCAATAAAATGCAGGTCTAACCATGTCACTCCTCTTATTCAATATACTTCAGGAGCTCCCTACTACCTCCAGGATTAAATATAAAATCCTCTGTGTAGTTTTTAAAGCCCCTCATAATCTCGACTGTTTCTATCTCCTAGTATTCTTGCAGTTTTTTTCCCTTCACTTACTCTGCAATCCAGAGACACTATTGAACGAGAAGAGGTGAGATTTTTCAAGACAGTTGTGAAAATCAAGTAAGGCTTCATCTACTTCAGAGTGTTAGTATTATGCCTGAAGGATTTTGAAGATTGAGTCAAGGGCATACTTAAAAGTCCCCTTCCTGCTATCCTCACATGGCATCATTTTCTCTCCTATGTTAGTCAAACATGGGCAACTATGTACTTATTGGTCAAGTTCAATTTCGAGATTAGAATGTAAGACCCTCAGCCAACGGAGGATGAGGGTCAGTGGTGGGAGGGGGTATTTGCGTTAGGGATTAAAAGTGTTAACCTTGTCCCAGAAGGTGCTTCCTCCCTTCAATTCTCAAAGGGTGGGACTTCCTGCTCTCTAGAATGTATAATAAATTTTGTTTTACTTCTAGAGATCTCTCCAACTTTTTTTTTTTAAATTAAATGGTGACCCCTCACCATTTCTGAACCACACACTATCCTCCTTGCTGTTCCTCACATTCTATCCCCTAAATCTGAACGTTTTCATGAGCTACCCTGCCTTTCTGGAATTCTCTCCCTTCTTCTCTCTAGCTACTGGCGTTCCTGGCTTCCTTCAAGTCTCAGTTAAACTCTCTCTGCAAGAAGTCTTTCTTTGTCCACTGTCTCTGATTTATTCAATAAACAAATAGGGAGATAGATAGAAGTAAAGGTATATAGATATAAAGATATCTGGTCTGTACATAGTTTTTTTTAACATGTTGTTGCTCCTATTCAATTGTGAGATTCTTGAAAGCAGATATTATGCTCTGCCTTTCTGTGTTTCCCCCAATATTTAGCAGCATGCCAAACATACACTAGGCACTTAATAAATGCCTACTGAATTGCTGTTTTACACTAACATGTATTATGTGCTTTAAAAAAAAGAAAAGAAAAAAGAAAAAAAAAAAAAAGAAAATCTCTACAGGCCATTCTAAATCTGGACAAAGTATTTCTTGATAGCCATTATCTGGAAACATTTTAAAAAGGATGTGGCATGTGAATTAGACTCTGAATCTAAATGAGTTTTTAATATCCAAGATGGAAGGGCAAGAAATAGCATGATCAAAGGCACAATGGAGAGAAAGAACAGGCTCTATTACAAAATAATAATCAATTAATAAAAACTTACACATATGTTACTTAAAAGTTTATAAAGCAAATTCTTCAAAACAATCTTATTAAATACTATAAACATTTTTACTACTATTTTACAAAATAAGCCAAAAAAATCAGAGAAATTAAATGCCTTCTAGGTGTAAAAGCAAAAGAGAAAACCGCCCCGAAGAAATTTATACTTTACTGGAGACAAACAACATGTATACACATAGATAAGAGTAAAAGAAAAAACGGGATCAATTAGTTTTGCTAAGAAGTTGCTAATGGGGAACTTCAGTAGGTGGTGGCCCCTGTAAGAAAAGCCAATGAATGCTTTAGAAAAAAAGGAGTGATATGGTCAGGCCTGATAGCACCTATGAAAAGGATGGATTAAAAAGAACCACAGGGAGACTGATTTAAACACTATCACAGAGGACCAAACAACAGGTAAAGAGGGACTAAATTAATGCAATGGTTCTATAAGGGAAAGAAAGGCATCATACTATTTTTCATAGTAACAGAATTAAAATTGGAATTGGAAGGGACATCAGAGGTCATTTAATCTAAGCCCCTAATTTTGTAGGTAAGCTAAAATTTAAGCCACAGATTTGAAACCTAGATCTTCAGTGTCCAAATTTATCACTCTTTTTGCTGTGAAAAAACAAATTTTGTGGGGACAGAATAAGAGTTAGAGTGAATGATTAGAAAGGAAGAAATGTCAAAAATGACTCATCAGGGACCTTAACAGAAAAAGAAAAGAGAAGGTTTATAGGGGGAAAGACACAAGTTCTATTCTAGATATGTTAAGTTTTATGTGCCAAGGGAATGTCAAGAAGGATACATTCAATAGGCAGTCACTGATGAATAACTTGAATTAAGGATGAAAATTATCGCTTGAACACACAGTTTTAGGAGTCATCTGAAACAAGATGATACTTAAGAAGAGGAAATATCCTAAACATTCACAGAGGGAGAAAAGGCAGCATTGGATGATTTTCTAGCAAAGAATCTACTGAACAACAATAAGAACTAACATTTACTTACTATTTAACTTACTATGTCCCAAGCACTTTATTCTCACAACCCTGGGAAGAAGGTGCTATTGTTATCCACATTTTACAGATAAGAAAACTAAGGCAAACAGGTTAAGTGACCATCCAAGAGTCACACAACTGCTAAGTGTCTGAAGTTGTATCTGAGCTCAGGAAGATGAGTCTTCCTGACTCTAGACCTGGTGCTCAATCTACTTTACCATTTAGCTGCCACTCAGAAAGAAGTGTCAGACATGTCAAAGGACAACCATGAAATGTAGCTTCATGGAAACAAAGCACTAAGAAGAAATTATTTAGGAGACAGTAATTAACAATATCACTAGAATAAAGTGGGGGGGGGGGGTTACAATGGATTTAACTACAAGGAAGTGAGAAGTGAGAGGGCAGTAAAGAACTAGAACTTGTGAGTGGAAATGATTTTTTTTCCTCTAAGTTTGGCAGTGAAAGGTAAGAGAGAAAGGAGAGTAGCCTGTGAGGGATAGAAAGTTAAGTAAAGGCTTTTTAAGAAGGGCACATATTTGGGCATTAGACTTCATTGTGTAATCTATGAACCAGAAAGAAGGGTAAGTTCCCAAACCCCTTTCTGAGAGTCTATGAGGTCAAAACTATTTTTATAACAACTTACATGTTTTAATTTCTAGTGTAGTAGAAATTAGTAAATATAACTTACAAAAAAGCTCTTGGCGGAGGAGGAGTTTCAATAATTCTATGAATTGTGGCATCAAAGAATAAAGGAGATGGCTAGGATAATTATATCAAAAAATTACTAACAGAAAGAAGTCCATTTCAAAACCATGGAATTGCAACGAAATCACACATCTTTCAAAATCAATAACAAAAAAATGATTCAATAAATATTTATTTTATCAATATGATGCATAGTTATATAATGAAAACATAGATTTCTAAGGAAATTAACATCTCTTGAACATGTTCCTTTCTCTCCTCTGACACTGCTACCACTCTAGTGTAGGCTTTTCTCACTACATACCGTTAACTGTAGTAGCCCTTGGTAGGTCTGCCAACCTCCAATTTCCCACTCTAGTCCATTCTCCAAAGTGAGTTTCCTCAAGTGCTGATGTCATCCTTATTCTCAATATAGTCCAGGAACTCCTTATCATTTCCAGGATCCAATACAAAACCAAAAGTCCTTCAGAATTTAACTTTTAACCCCCTTTCCCAGTCGTATACCCTATCACATAATCTTCAATGCAGTGATATTGGCTTCCTTGCTGCTCTAGAAACAAGTCGCTCCCTCTCAGCTCCAGGCACTGTCTCTAGCTGGCATCTTCCTACTTGGAATGCTCGTCCTTCTCAATTCCACCTCTGGCTTCCCTGGCTTCCTTCAAGTCCTCAATGAAATCCTAGCTTTTATAGGGAACCTTTTCCAATCCCTCTTAAATCATTCTGGTGATCACTTCTAACTTATCCTGGACACCACCTCTTGGTACATATTTATTTGCTCCTTCTCCTGTCCCATAGGACTGTAAGTTCTTTGAGGGTAGGGACTGTTTTTTGTCTTTTCCTGTATCCTCTGATGCTTAGCACATAGCTTGATCTATAGCAGAGACTTAATAAATACTGACTGACTGACTGACTTCAGAGGCCATAGAGGCCAATCCATATGTGAACAACTACTCCCCCTATAATACACACAACGATTACCTACACTACTCACCAAACAGTCCAATCCATTTTTGGTGAATTAAAATTGTTGGGAATTTTTTCCTCCATATCAAACTGTAGAAAGCCAGTTTAGTTTACGTCCTTCCATTTTAAAACCATCTTTTTTCATTTTCATTAGGCTTGAAATGAGGAAACACATATTCTAGTGCATACTTTCCCTCCTCCTTTAAGTTTTTATATTCTTCTTTATCCAGGAAGCTGATAATCATTTGGTGAAGGTGGCCTGATCCAACTGATCCCCTAGGTGGCCCTTGAGTAGTCCATCATCTCCATAAAGTTTTTTACTTTCTTCCCATAACCCAATAATATTCCAATTTGCAAATTTTTTAAAAGTCTGAATTTAAAGGATTTTTTTCTCTTAGATGTATTATGAGTAAGAGCCATTTCCTAAAGAAACATTTTCCTCCCAGCTGACCAAATGTTTTAATAAAGCTTTGAGCAATGTGACCTGCTGAACTGAATATAGTTTTTAATTCTGTGACAATTTCTAAATCTGTCTCTGTGCAACTTCTACCCACTCACCCTAGATTTGGCCTCTTGGGATAAGCATAGCAAGCCTTCTGCACCAGTGCTGTTCAGCTATTTGAAGACAACTATCACAATTCCCCCTCTATCTTCTCTTACAGGCTAAAGAGCATTAGCTCCTTCATGGCAGGAAAGCTTCCCCTTTCTTGTGCAATGATCCCCCTCTGGCAGTGGTCTGGTGAAGCCTAATGCTCCTTTCTTAGGACTATATATTAAGCACTTAAAATAAAACAGACAGAATCACAATGGAAATCAATTAGAGAGAAGAAATATAATTTTAAAACAAGTTCAAGAACACAAACTAAGAAGACTTATTCTATAGCATGACTTCAGGATTCCCTAGTCAAATGGTTCCTCTCTTGTGATTGACTGTATATCATAGATGTGTGTGTATGTGTGTATATGAAAATTAGGGAATAGCAAAGACCTCATGTCCTAGACAGACTATAATTCAAGGAATTCTCTTCTATCTAGATGAACTCCTACCTTTTTCATGGGAGACTCAGTCCTTTTCATTTTATGCCATTATTTCAAAATATTACAATTCACTTCTAAGTAACTGACATCCATAAAAGAAACTTTCAAAGTGTGTAGACATTTTTCTTAACAAATGATTTTTTTATTGTTGTTGTTTTTGTTTTTCTGCTGAGGCAATTGGGGTTAAGTGACTTGCCCAGAGTCATACAGCTAGGAAACGTTAAGTGTCTGAGACCAAATTTGAACTCAGGTCCTCCTGACTTCAGGGCTGGTGCTCTATCCACTGCACCACCTAGCTGCCCCTAACAAGTGATTTTTTAAAAAAGATTTCAAATTATATTTTATGTACTCTTTGATCAAATATTCCTTCCTATACATGCAAAACACAGTCAGAGAATTATTCATTCATTCTACAAACGTTTATTTATCACTGTTCTAACTATTAGAGCAGATACAAAGCTTAGATAAAACATAGTATTTGGTATTATAGAGCTTACAAGTAGGGGAATAATACACAAGTTTATAAATACCATATATGATATTTCATTTTAGGTAGCTAAGAGAATTGTAAAACAAAATGCTATATGACATTAAAGAGGAAAGGTCATTACCATCTGGGGCCATCATAGAGAAGGTAACTGGTGAATTGAATTTAAAAGGATAGTTAGGACCAGAAAAAAGGGAAGATATTTCAGACACAAATGACATGATGAACACAAATACAGTAGAGAAGATATGTTCAGGGAGCAGAGAGTACACATTTTCTCTGAGTAAAGATTAACTGCAGAGGAGTCATACAAAATAAATCTGGAAATACCAGATTTTTTTTTAAGCAAGATCCAGAAATCTAGGCAAAGGCACTGGAGTTTTCTTGACAAATAGTAGTGTCACTGAAAATTCTAAACAGGGGAATGACAAGATTAAATAGAGATGCAAGAAAATAAATTATTCTGACAGTGATATGAAAGATTGGATGGAAGTAGTATGAAGAAGATTAGACAGGGGAGAGGGAATGGATAAAGAACTATTGAGAGGATACTTCAACAATCATCAGAAGAACGGTCTTAGGAGACTATAATCATGTGTTGGTAGTAGGAAATCAAGAAAAAGGTAGAGGTTTGATAAATATGTGAAGACTTAATAACTATTAAAACATGAGGTGAGCTGAGAAAGAAAGTTCAAGATAATTCCAAGGATGCTACCAAGGAAAATTCAATGGGAAAAACAAACAAAGAAACAAATAGAAATAGAGATGTCATAAGGAGGAACAAGTTTAGAAGGGAAAGATTAAATAAGATTGGTTTGTTGACTTTGTATCTAAGGAAATCATATATTTTAAGATGTATAAAAACACAAACAATGCCATTTGGCTTTTAAATTTTGAGATGTCAGCTGTATATCCAGATGGAAATACTTTGTTGTCAAGGAGACTGTCAGTTGCTAAAATTTTAAAATTAACACTTTTCTAAATTCAACACTGAAAATAGTATATCAAAGCATATTCCCCTTTAAGTTGATTGTTTTTAAGCTATTATTTTTGCTGGAAAAAAATCTAGGGACCTAGTTTAGTAAAATATATTCAGTACAATTTCCCACAAATAACTTCATAAACTAAACAACAAAGTAGACACAAACAACATTAAAATGTTTACTAATTCAACTAAATAGAATCAAATGAAGAAATAATAATCCAGAAAGGATAACAAGAAACTTCTATAGGAAAAAATATACAGTTTAAATTTACATTATTATGACAACATTAAGTTTCAAAAACCTACTAAAATTTCAATTTTTATAAAATTTATAAAATTCCTTAACAGTACTTCAGTTAATCGTTTTTATTTTTCTATGAATTATTTTTTGTATAAACAAAAGATTAATCATTTAAAAGAGCCCATTTTTGAGCACATAGACAATACCTTGGTGGCACGTATCTGTCTGTGAATGTCAGTTAGTTGTTGGATTTTGTATTCTAGCTCCGAAATCTGGGCCTGAAGCCATGTCCAGCGGCTGCCAACTCTAGCTCTGTCTACAAGCCACTTCCATTCAGTACTATAGTTACTGTGAACAAGACAGAACAAGATTAGCCAATGAAAAAATACAATTATGCTTTACTATCTCACTTTTATCATTAATTTAAATTTCCTTTAAATAAACTTTCATTCATCAAAATTAACTACCACTAAACAAAAATTTAGTTTTCTTCCCAACTATCCCTTAAAAGTCTAAAAGCATTGTATTTTTATTATTGTATTAAGAATTGTATTAATTTTATTTAATTGTAATTAAATAATTAATGAATTATATTAATTGTAATAATTATAATTAATAAATTATATTAAGAAAATATAATTTTCATAAGTACAAAAGTAGCATCAACCTCTTTTTTAAATGCTAAAAAGGAATATCTGAGAAGAAAAACAGAAAAGAACAGAAAATAGGCACCATCTTTTGCTATAGTTTTCAAAAGCATATGATTTAACCTACATTATACCCAAATAGTTTTAGCAAGATAAAGTAATTTCTTCTGTATATATTTTAAGGTAAAACAGATAATTTTCTTTTAGTTAATTAAGATTTTTAAGCAGACTGAGAATGAAGATTCAAACTATCATTTTGCTATCAAAACTCAGAATCATCGCATTTAGATTTGAAGGAATCTCAGTGACCATCTTGTACAATGCATACTACTAAATGATTGCCTGCTAAAACATACAGAGTAAGTAGTCAACTCTCCTCTGCTTCCAAATTCAAATGTCTATCTAAAGTCTTATTAACTACTACTGGTTAAATCCTTTGTATTGCTTTGTTGATGAAATCAATCTATACAAAATATGTTAGAAATATCAGTCCTTAGAAATGAAAATAGAAATTAGTTTATTCATTGTATTTGTATTGTTAGCACCCAACATTTGTAGAGATGCCTGGCATATGGCAGGTCCTTAATATTGACTGACTGAGGAGTTTATAGTCTTACTTGAAAGAGTACAATATATACCTAAGTAAATAAGTATTTTGGGTGGGAGAATGCTAATAATTGGAGGAAAAATTTTTAAATCTTCCTGTAAAATGTGACACCTAAGCTAAATCTTGAAGGAAGTAAGGGATTCTAAGAGGTAGAGGGGAAAAAATAATTTCTTCCTAGACATGGTAGGAGAAGGGGAAGGAGACAGGGATGCTCAATTTTATACAAAGACATGGAGAAGAAGGCATATTGACTTCAAAAAACAGTTAGTTGACCTATAATGTAAAGTATGTAAAAAGAAATATTATGAAATTAATCTGTAAAGCTAATCTGGCATCAACCTATGAAGGACTTTAAAATATTAAGGTCCTTTTAAGATGATTATGGCTTGAACCAGGATAGTGGATAGATGAACAGAGAGAAGGGGCCAGATGTAAGAGATTTTGAAAGAGGTATAATTGACAAGGCTTGGCAACTGATTGGATTAGGGGAAGAAAAATAGAGAGAGGGCCAAGTCAAGGCTGACTCCAAGGATGTTGGTGCCCTCATCAGAAAAAGACTTGTGGGTTTGTTACAAAAAGAGAGGGGACTATGAATGCTCTTTAAAGAAGTTACTCTGTCATCTATTTCAGTCAATAAGCATTTATAAAGCACCTAGTATGAGGTACTTAGCCGAAACACTGTCCTAAGAGCAAGAGATACAAAGAAAAGTAAAAGATAGTCCTCTTCCTGAAAGAGTTTACAATCTAATGGGAGAAACAACAAGCAAAGATATATATACAAAAACTGTAATAGTGGGAAGGCAATACACTTGTTCATCCTTCATTCTCAAAGAGAACTAATGACATCATGTGTATGATTACCTTAATTTGTGCATGGATTTGAGTGAGGAAGAGTTGTACAAAAGGAAGAATGGAGGAGAAACAGAAGAGCACTATTTCCCAACCTCTGTTCATACTGACAGGTTGAGTGCCCAGGGGACAATTGCTATTACTGCTCTCAGATGACTAGACTTAAAGAGGAATTGGGAAAGACTTCCTATAAAAAATGGGATTTTTATGTACAACTTGAGAAGCCAGAGAAGCTGAGCAGGAAGTAGAGATGAGAAAGGAGAACACTGTAGATATAAGGGAAATTTCAGATATTGAGCCAGAGAAAATGCTTAGTATGGAGTGATTTGTTCCCAGCAGAGCAAGGAAGCCATGGCCCTGGATTGAAATATATATTGCAAGGTCTAAGATGTAAGACTGAAAAAGTAAAGGGATGTTAGGTTATGAAGGATTTTGCATGCTAAAGAAAGAGATCTTAAATTTGATCCTGAAGATGACAGGGAGCCACTATGGACATGTTGGAATGACATCAGCACTTAAATAATACCACTGTGGAGGCTCAATGGAGAATAGAAAGAAGTGGGGAGATTCATGGATAGCAGACTCAGCAGGAAGCTATTTCAGTAAGCAAGGTGAGAAGTGCATATTCTTGCAATGTCTTACAAAGATAACAAGTTTAGTCATGTAAAGGGAGACTAGACACTTGAGAGCAACTCTTATAAAATCCCTATAATATCAAGGATCTCTAATCCTTATCTTGTTATTAATGTTTGAGTGTCTGGCATAGAATGTCTATTAAAAATAATTATAATGCTTCTTATATTTAATGTTAAATTGAGATAAGATGATTTTTATTATTCTCCTCAGTGTTGATTCAATCATGACAGAAAGTTCAACAAATATTTATTTAGTGGCTATTTCTCACAAAGAATGTGCCAAGTATTGAAAGAGATAGAAATATAAATATAAGGTAATACCTTATATTTAAATATCTTATACTTTAGTAAAGGGGATAAGACAAGGACCCAAATAAGTATAATGCAAAATAGATCATTGTAACTATTATATAAAGGAATGAAAATGTAAAAAAAAAAAAAAATTCCTTCTAGGGAAGGATGTAGTTTAGTTTAGCTAAAGTATAAAGTACATAACAATATTATTAATAAAAATCATACTTTGCATTCATATAGCATTTCAAGGTTTGCCAAGTGCTTTACACAACATTAGTATTTCATGTGATGTCATGAAATAGAGACTAATATTATCATTCTCATTTTACAAAGGAGAAAATGGAGGTTCAGAGAATAATAAAATGTGATTGTTATTAGTAGAAATCATACAATCCAAGAGAAAAGGTGGATGAATTGAGTCTAAACATGAAATTGTTTTCTTCTTGAAAAACAGTCATTCAGAATACTTCTCTCTACAGTCAGTCAACTGTCACTTCCCACTTCATTGCCAGAAGAAATCCCAGAAAGACCATAAAGTTACATTTAAAAACCCTGATATTCACTACATTTACATGATGTCAGCACACATATATAAAAATAAGAATTATTCAACAATACTATGCTAATCCAATTCCAATTGATCAACGATGGACAGAATCAGCTACACCCAGAGAAGGAACACTGGGAAATGAGTGTAAACTATTAGGATTTTTTGTTTTTCTCCCCAGGTTATTTTTACCTTCTGAATCCAATTCTTCCTTTGTGACAACAACAACAAAATTCTGCACATATATATTGTACCTAGTATATATACTATAACATATTTAATATATATGGGAATGCCTGCCATCTAGGGGAGAGGGTAGAGGGATGGAGGGGAAAATTCAGAACAGAAAGGAGTACAAGGGATAATGTTGTAAAAAAAAAAAAATACCTATGCATATGTACTGTCAAAAATGTTATAATTATAAAATTAACAAAAAAATAAGAGTTATTAAATATTTGGACATTATCATTAAGTAGGCTAAATGAGCAACTGCATTTTTTTCATTTAGATCTTTAGTATTTTGTAGATAATCATCATGCATCAAAGACTTCAATGAACATATGAATGCAAATATAAAGAATCTTAAGTTTCCATCTTTTTACACATGTAGTTGATATCTTAAGGTTTCTTAGAGTGTAATGGTAAGAGAAACACAAAATGTCAATCTGATTTTAAATGCTTAAAAAGATTAAATTTTAGCTTATTAAATAAACTGTGGGTCTCAACCCCATATGGGATCTCATAACTGAATGTGAGGGCATGAAATTATGATTTATAATATTTATGATTTGCCTCTTTTATATATATAGTAGGAGTCATGTAAAATTTTCTTGGGTGAAAAGGGGTCATGAGTGAAAAAACTTTTAAGAAATCCTGCTTTAAAAGTCAGGAATTATATGAGAAAAATTACAAAACACTTGCCACAAAAATAAAATCAGATTTAAATAATTGGAAAGACATTCAGTGCTCTTGGATAGGCCGAGCGAATATAATAAAGATGACAATACTCCCCAAACTAATCTATTTATTTAGTGCTATACCAATCAGACTCCCAAGAAACTATTTTAATGACCTAGAAAAAATAACAACAAAATTCATATGGAAGAATAAAAGGTCAAGAATTGCAAGGGAACTAATGAAAAAAAACTCAGAGGAAGGTGGTCTAAGTGTACCTGATCTAAAGCTATATTATATAGCAGCAGTCACCAAAACCATTTGGTATTGGCTACAAAATAGACCGGTAGATCAGTGGAACAGATTAGATACAAAGGACAAAAAAGGGTACATCTATAGCAATCTAATCTTTGACAAACCCAAAGATTCCAACATTAGGGATAAAAATTCATTATTCGGAAAAAACTGTTGGGAAAACTGGAAATTAGTATGGCAGAAATTAGATATGGATCCACACTTAACACCATATACCAAGATAAGATCAAAATGGGTCCATGATTTAGGCATAAAGAGGGAGATAATAAATAGATTGGAGGAACAGAGGATAATCTACCTCTCAGACTTGTGGAGGAGGAAGGAATTTATGACCAGAGGAGAACTAGAGATCATTATTGATCACAAAATAGAAGATTTTGATTACATCAAACTAAAAAGTTTCTGTACAAATAATACTAATGCAAACAAGATTAGAAGGGAAATAACAAATTGGGAAAATATTTTTAAAAACAAAGGTTCTGACAAAGGTCTCATTTCCAAAATATATAGAGAACTGACCCAAATTTATAAGAAACCGAACCATTCTCCAATTGATAAATGGTCAAAGGATATGAACAGACAATTCTCAGAGGAAGAAATTGAAACTATATCCACTCACATGAAAGAGTGTTCCAAATCACTACTGATCAGAGAAATGCAAATTAAGACCACTCTGAGATACCACTACACACCTGTCAGATTGGCTAAGATGACAGGAACAAATAATGACAAATGTTGGAGGGGATGTGGGGAAACTGGGACACTAATACATTGCTGGTGGAGTTGTGAAAGAATCCAGCCATTCTGGAGAGCAATCTGGAATTATGCCCAAAAAGTTATCAAACTGTGCATACCCTTTGACCCAGCAGCGCTACTACTGGGATTATATCCAAAGAAATACTAAAGAGCGGAAAGAGACATATATGTGCCAAAATGTTTGTGGCAGCTCTTTTTGTTGTAGCTAGAAACTGGAGGATGAATGGATGTCCATCAGTTGGAGAATGGTTGGGTAAATTGTGGTATATGAAGGTTATGGAATATTATTGCTCGGTAAGAAATGACCAGCAGGAGGAATATAGAGAGGCCTGGAGAGACTTAAATCAACTGATGCTGAGTGAAATGAGCAGAACCAGAAGATCACTGTACACTTCAACAACAATACTGTATGAGGATGTATTCTGATGGAAGTGGAAATCTTCAACATAAAGAAGATCCAACTCACTTCCAGTTGATCAATGATGGACAGAGGTAGCTGCACCCAGGGAGGAGGCACTGGGAGGGGAATGAAAATTGTTAGCACTGATATCTGTCTGCCCAGGTTGCATGTACCTTCGGATTCTAATGTTTATTGTGCAGCAAGAAAATGATATTCACACACATGTATTGTAACAACATGTAAAATGTATGGTATTGCCTGTCGTCGGGGGGAGGGAATAGAGGAGGGGGGGGTAAATTGGAGGAATGAATACAAGGGATAATATTGTGGAATGTATATATATATATATATATATATATATATATATATATATATATATATATATAATAAAAAATAAAAATAAAAAAAAAAATAAAAAAAAAAAAAAAAAAAAAAGAAATCCTGCTTTAAACTACCATGGAAAAAAAATTTCTCCAATACCACTACACTAAAGAATTAGCCTGTTATTTTAACACCCTTTATTGTCCTCAAATGTTCCTTATCAGTAGAATGAATAGATTTGACTGTTCTCTAAGAATCATTTCAGATTAAAAGACTTCAAGAGTTCCCCATTTCCTATCAAATAAAATAATATTCAAGGTAGTCAACAGAGAATCAAAGCTAACTTTCTCACTGATGTTGCATCATTCTATGTCCTAATCAAACTGGACTATTCACACTTAAACACATTTCAAATTAGCTAATCATAATTCTTCTTACTCATCCAATCCTCCAACTCTAGCCTGTTGAAATCCTGTTCTTCAGTTCTTCTGTTGTGTCATGTTGCTTTATGACTCTATAGATTTTTTTTTTTGGGGGGGGGGCAAAGATAATGGAGTGGAGTGTTTTGCCATTTCCATATCCAGTAGATTTAAAGCAAACAGAGTGACTTTCTCAGGGTCACACAGCTAGTGAGTGTCTGAGTTTGGATTTGAATTCAGGTCTTTCTTAGTCCTAACCCAGTGCTCTATTCCTTGAGCCACCTACTCATCTCCCTACCCAGTGTTTATTGTAGTTCAAATGCTCTCTGTTAGTATCCTATATGTTAAGCAGTCCTTGTAATTATGAACTGACACATCATTGATTTCTAGGGCCCTGAAATAAAAGCTTATGGCATAATAACTTGCCCTTCATCTCAGCGCCTTGCAAAGGAGGAGACAAGTTATGACAGTATAAAATAGCTAGCTGTTAACAGGACTAGACATCTTTAATTCAAAACTGACTTGTCCCCTTTACAGCTAAAATTCCTAGGTTATTCAGAAGGGATTATAACAATATCAGCATGGAGGAAGGTAATTAATTACATGTGAGCTCACAACAACAGTAATAGTAAGTAGGATTTGGAAGAAGTACAGAATCTCAGAAGTGGAAGAAATTTGAAAGAACATAAAATCTTACCACACAACATATAGCACACCCATGACATATGCAGCATGGTCAAGTATATATCCTCTAACTTTCTTTTGAAAGTCTCTGAGAGAAAACCTATCTTCCTGAGACAGCCCATTCTTTAGCATTAGATCTTTACCTCCCAATGAATACCCATTGCTTTCACTTCTTATATACCCTGTGGAGCTAAACAGCATAAAAAATAAAACTACTCTTCCACACGTAAAAAGACCTGCGAAGATAAGTTGCTTAGTGATATTCTGTATTTACTCTTCCTCTCAGTCCATTAGCCAGGGAAGCATGAAGAACTATTTGAAGAAGATATAAAAACTGAATATGGACATCATCAAACAGCAAATATGTCAATTTGACTGGTACAGAGAATGTGAGATAAACCCACAAAGGTCAGCTGGAGCCAATTTGTATAGTGTCTTAAAAGCCTGGTTAAAAAAAGTTTTATTTTAGTACTTTAGCAGCTGACTGGAGAATATATTGGAGAGAAAAGAGAAGCAAAAACAGTGAGGAGGCTTTTGTAGCAAAGTAGTGCTGAGCAACTGAAATAAGCCTGTAATAATGTAAATTTTAAAAATGCTGTGGAAACAGAAAAGACCTTTGCAGCTAATTGCATAAGGAAAGTTAGGGAGAAAGAAAAGAATCAATGATAACTCCAAGGCTGCAAATTTGGGTAATGAGGATGCTATTGCCCTTTCAGAAATAAAGTTTAGAGCGAAGTTTTAAAGGGAAAGATAAGTACTACTTTGGAAATGTCTAAATTTGAATATTCAAAAGATTCCCACTAGGCAGTTAATGATGTAAAACTGTATCGTTTTACTATAGATGAGAGGTTAATATGCAGATTTTGCAGTCATTTAATCCCAGGGAAAGTGAGAGACCACTAAGGGAGAAGTCTGAAGAGGACCAAAGATATTGGGGAATTGAGAAAAGTATACTTGAAGCAAGATATTTATAGCAGGGTGTTAACTCAGTGTGATTAGTGAGGGGGACTACAAGAGCAAGTGAAGCTTTTTTAAGGATTAAGTAGATCTGAACATGTTTGTAGAAAACAAAGGGTCAGTAAACAAAAGAAAACTAAAGATAAGTATACATGAGGAATAATCAATAAGGAGAAGATGAAAAAAGATGAGATTGAGGGGATTTTTTTTGACAAAAAAGGAAGTTCTAATTCTTCCTCTGAGACAAGAGTAATGGAGAATAGGAAAGGGGGAGAAGTAGAAGGGTTTTAAAATAAGGTTTAGGAAAAAAGTAATTTCAAGGGGGATGGACTCTTTTCTCATTAAAACAGAGAACATCTTGAAAGAGGTAGAGGTGGTACTAATGGTTTGAAGAGAAAAATCTGAATGAAAAGAGTAGGATAGAGTCATTAGAAAGCATTAGTCTGTATCAGTGAAGTACCAGTTGAGACTATATAACATGTATTTGCAGTTAGCATTGTGATCAGTCAATCTAGTGTAATAACTTCCTCCAGGAATTTTAAACATCTCTGAAGCATGAGCAAAAAAAAGCAAATGATAACAATGATTTAAAGATCAGCAAGATCTGAATGGTGGAATATAAGGGTGAGAATCAAGGATAGAAAACAGTTTATAGTTGTTAAAGGATGAAAAGTAAGGTGAGAGCATGGGTAATAAGACCTACAATTACAGAATGGAGGAATTAGTGACTAGATGGGGGGAGGGAGAAATAAAAAGCAATGGCATGAGGAACAGGAAATTGTGATCCCAAAATAAAATTTCAAACTTCAAAATCACACTGTCATATATGTGATGATATGTGATGGTGATATGGACGGTAGTGAGAGTTAAGACTATTTCTGTAGTTAGCTGAAGTAAACTGAAGTTTTATATTATGGAAATTAGGAAGGTTGATAATTTGGGAAACCAGTAAAGAGTATATTGAAGTTAGGGCAGCTAGGTGGCACAGTGAATAAAGCACCAGCCCTTTAGTCAGGAGGACCTGAGTTCAAATCTGCCCAGACAGTTAACACTTCCTAGCTGTGTGACCCTGGGAAAGTCATTTAGTCCCATTGCCTCAGCAAAAAAAAAAAAAAAAAAAAAAAAAAAAAAAGGTGTTATTTAAGAGTATTAAAAAAAAGGATATTGAAGTCTCCAAGAATGAAGTCACAAGCTGGAATGGAAAGAAAGACTATATAAAGGCTTGAGAAATAAGGCAAAGTGACATGAAGGCCAGGGTTATAATAGAGCTGGATAATTACAAAAGAATAAAGTAAATCTCAAAATAGGAAAGGAGACTTTGACCTCCGGAGACAGCAACTCTAAAATAATAGAATTAGAGAGTAGCAATTGCAAATATATTTGGTCTTTAGGCACTCAACTTTCCAAGGTACTATGATGTTGGGAAGGTCATTATCACTTCAATTATAAAGAACTGAGAGTACAATAACAGAGATTGAATTCAGATTAAAGGTCTCCTCCTCAGTAGCCACTCTGAGAAGGTATAGAATGAGGAACATTCTATCTTACATAGAGATATCTTACATAGAGTACTTCATATTATTTCTGATAGTAATTTTATAAATAATATTATAAAATAGCACTCACTGATCTGAGTGAAATACAGATTTAAAAATTAAGAGTTTGTTTTTTATCAGTGGTATATTAGAGTTAATTAATGCTATAGTGAAATGTAATCCCCTTGAAAAATGCCTGATGTGTACAGCAAAAGAGTTTAATAATTGAATAAGTGAATAATTATCACTGAAATTTCTGTGATTTTTCACATGAATAAAACAGTTTAAAATGTTTTGATATACAGAATACAGCTATGTTTGATTCATGAAGAATTAGACATCATATTTTAAATGGCTTTAGAGGATCTTATAATTGAATCTTCCTCTATGACAAATTATACAGTAAACAATGAAATGATTTCTTAAACAATATCTAGAATTTAGGACATGATTTGAAACACAATTTAGGACATCAATAAAGAAACTAACACCTCATTATATAATTGTATAATTTTCCTACCCACCTCCACCACCCAAAAAGGCACCCCAAACTTGGAACATTCACTCAACTCTGTATGATACCAAAATGCTAGTTCACTTTGATCTTCAATGTGACAGCCAAGTCCCTAATCAGTGACAGTGGAGCAGCAGGCAAAGAAAGAGCAGGAGGAAAGTGGGGGAAATAGTGGGAAGGGGTAAGTCAGGATCCAGTCTTGAGATACTAGTTCTAGTTTTTTCCAACTCTAATCATACTGTCACACAGCACTAAGTCTTTGACTTTAGCTTCAAGTTTCCCCACTCCAAATGAGGTATCTGAGACTTGGAAAAAGGCAACACTAGGAAGATTGAATAGGTCAAAGAACAAATTATAGAAACAATAATTTCATGAAAGATAATGACAATGGACAACCAACCAAAAATTTGTTTGATGCAGATTTTTTGGAAGAAAAACAATAAAATGGATAAATCATTGATTAATTTGATTTTTTTTTGAAAAGCAAGAAGAAAACTAAATGAACAGTATTGAAAATGAAAAGGGTGAATTAACAACCAATGAAAATGAAATTTAAGTATAAGGAGCTATTTTATTCAACTATTAATCAATAAAATTGACAATCTAGATGCAATGGATGAATGTTTACAAAAATATAGATTTCCCATATTAACAGAAGAGGAAATAGAATACTTCAATAACCTTCTTAGGAAAAAGAAAATAAAATTTCCCTGAGGAAAAACTCAAGAATCAGATGGATTTATAAGTGATTTTTACCAAACAATTGATTTCAAAACTATATAAACTTTGGGGAGAAAAAAATAGGAAAAGGAGTCCTACAAAAGTTTTTTTCCAACTTTCAGGAGCCAAGATTCTTTTAGCTCTTTCACCTTCACCTCCAGACAACCATAAAGTGGTGTTCCAGGACAAATCCTAGAACAGCACCAAAAGAAAGACAGTGGAACAATTCTAGAGGCTAAGAAACTTGGAAAACCGACAAAAAAAGATCTCACTCGGGTAAAGAAGGAATTGCAGTCCAGGAAGCATCCAAGAATCCAGTGGCAAGCTCCACATCAGCCAACAATCTGGAGGTCCTCCTGAGCCCCAGTGTGATGGTACAAGTAACAGCCAAAACCAAGACCTCTGAGTGATTCAGCATAGCCAGGGAAACTGGTAGTCTCCAGTCTTCAGACTCCACACCCCAAGTGCTTCAGTGTAGTCCAGGGCAAACACCCATTTCGTCTCCAATAACCAGACCTCAACAGTTTCAGCATAGCCCCACGCAAAAAGGTAAATGGCACACAAGGGGTGCCTAAGCAAATAGGCAGCCTCCAGAACACCAGCCCCTGCCAAGTGCTTCACCATAGCCCTGGGTAAACAGGCATCTGTAGGCAGTCAAACTACCATGCTCCAGTGTAGCCCTAGGGAAACAGAAATACCTCTGGATTTCAATACTTGCCAGAGGACACAACTAGGATTCTGCCTCCACATCAGTAAGCTGCTAGATACTTTTGATCCAGCAGCATCAGTCACAGTGGGCATCATGGCAATATCAATATAGCATTAGGTAAAAAGCCTTCACCAGCAGCCACTGGCACAAGAAGCCTAAGAGAAAGCCCCTTCCACCCCAGAAGTAGAACTCAAATTTAAAAGAAATGATAAAGAACCAAAAAAATGGGCAAAAAAACAACAAAAAGGGAATCTGATCATAGATCATGGAAGCAAGAAAGATTAAGATACAAACTCAGAAGACAACAATAATCAATACATCTGTGGGCAAAGTCCCAAAGAAAAACTGGACAAACCCAGAAAGAAATCTTCAAGAGCTCAAAAAATCATAAAAATCAAAAAAAGAGAAATGGAAAGAAAATTGGGAAAAGAAATCAGAGTAGTGCAAGAAAATTATGAAAAAAGAGTCAACAACTTGGAAAAAAACAACTACCTAGAACTAACTAACCAAATGGAAAAGGAGATACAAAAATCCATGGAAGAAAACAACTCCATATAGAGCAAAAGTGGAAAAGAAAGCACAAAACTTAAGTGAGAAAAATAATGCCTCAAAAGTTAGGCAAATGGAAGCTCATGATTCTATAGACAACAAAAACCAATCAAACGAATATAAAAACAAATGAAAAAAAAATGGAAGAAAATTTAAATAGCACATTGGAAAAAGTGATTTGAAAAACAGATCCAGGAGAGAAAAAGTCAGAATCATTGGACTACCTGAAAACCATAATCAAAAAAGAAGGACCTGGTCATCAGGAAGGATATCAATGAAAACTGCAGTGGTGTCCTAGAACCAGAGGGCAAAATAGATAATGAAAGAATTCACCAATCATCCCAGGAAAGAAATGCCAAAATAAAAATTCCAAGGAGTTTTATAGCCAAATTTTAGAGCTATCAGTTGAAGGAAAAAATACAACTGACCAGAAAGAAACAATTAAAATGTTGGGGAGTCACAATCAGGATTACAACTGCAACATTAAAAGATTGAAAGTAATGAAATATGCTATTCCAGAAAAGAAAGAATATAGAACTACCCAAGAATTACTTACCCAACAAAATTAATCATAATACATCAAGGGAAAAAAAAAGGTCATTCAATGACATAGAAGGTTTTCAAGCATTCATCAGAAGACCAGAATTAAACCAAAACTGTGATCTCCAATATCTCCCCCTCAAGAAGGGATTCAATAGAGCTATATGGGAAAATGATACTTGTAATTCTTAAAAATTATATCACTAAAAGTATAGGTGGAAGAATATAGGAATATACATAGACAAAGGGGACAGGTATAAGGTGAATTTGAAAGAAAGATGTAAAAAATATTAAAGGATGAGAAAGAAGAGTACACTGAGTGCAGAAGAAAGGGAGACAGAATGACAAATTATTTCACATGAGTAGGCATGAAAGATTTATTACTGTAGAGGAGAAGATGGAATGATAGGTGATCGACATCACTTGAACCTCTTACCATTATTGACTCAAGAAGCAATTATTGAAAATAATTTTAATTATACAAATCTATCTTACCTGACAGAGAAGTAGGAAGGGAAGAAAAGGGAGAGGAAAAGCGAAGTGGGGACTAATGGAAGGAAAGACAAATCGGGGGAGATAGTAAACAGAAGCAAAATCCTGGTGAGGAGGGAAAGATTGAAAGGAGAAAGAAGACAAAAAAAGAGGAAGAATAGGATTGAGGCAAATACACAGATTGTAATAACAGTAAATGTGAATAAGATGAACACTCTCATAACACAAAAACAGATGGCAGAGGGGATAAAAAAAAAAGAATTTTACAATATTTGTGTACAAGAAACACATCTGAAACAGAGAGACATACAGAGTAAAAATAAGGGATGTGAGCAGAATATATTGTGCTTCAGCTGAAGTTAAAAAAGCAGGGGTAGCAATCCTGATCCAGACAAATCCAGACAACACAAAAGCAAAAGTAAACTAATTTTAAAAGATAAAAAAAGAAATTACAAAGGGCAGCTAGGTGGCGCAGTGGATAGAGCACCAGCCCTGAATTCAGGAGGACCCGAGTTCAAATCTGATCTCAGACACTTGACACTTCCTGGCTGTGTGACCCTGGGCAAGTCACTTAACCCCAGCCTCAGAAAAAGAAAACAAAAAAAAAAAAGAAAAAAGAAAAGAAATTACACCTTGATAAAAGAAACCATAGGCAATGAAGCTATATCAATATTAAACATGTAGCACCAAGTGGTTTATTCTCATAAAGAAGTTAAGTGACAGGAAAAAAAAATGTGAAACTATACTATACTAGTGCCCTCTCATAACTTGATAAATCCAACTAAAATACATACAGGAAAGAAACTATGAAGATAAATAGAATATTAGAAAAGTTAACAGTGTCAGATCTTTGAAGAACATTAAGTGGAAACAAAGAAATGCATATGTTTTTCAGCAGTACATGCCACCTAGGCAAAAACTGACTGTATAATAAGGTATAAACACTTTAAAATCAAGTATAAAAAGACAAAAATGTTATGTGTATTCTTCTAACATAATAATGCAATAAAAATTACAATCAACAAAGGACAATGAAAAGATAGATTAAAAATTAATTGGAAACTAAATAATCTAATCCTAAAGAATAAGTGAGTCAAAGAACAAATCTCAGAAATTATCAATAACTTCATTAAAGATTGACAAAAATGAGACAACATATCAAAATTTATGGGATATAGCCAAAACAAATCTAAGGGGGGAAATTTTTTTCTCTAAATTCTTACATCACAAAAAAGAACAGATCAATGAATTGGGCATACAACTAAAAAAAAAAAAAAACTAGAAAAAATTAAAAATTAAAAGAACAAAAAAAATCCTAGAAAAAGAACATATTATGCACCAAGTTGGAAAAAATAAAAAGTGAAATTAATAAGATTATAAGTAAAAAAAAAAAAAAAACTATTGAACTAAGAAATAAATTTAGAAGATGATTTTTTTTGGGGGGGGGGAAGCAATAAGATAAATAAGCCATTGGTTAATATGATTAAACAAAAGAAAAAAGAAAACCAAGTTTCAGTATCAAAAATGAAAAAGTTAAAATCTTCACTTGAAGAAAAAAATTAAAGCAATGAATAGGAAATATTTTGTCCAATTATATGCCATTAAATCTGACAACCTGGGTGAAATTGATGAATATTTACAAAAAAATATAAATTACCTAGATTAATAGGATGAAGAAATAGAATCCCTAGATAATCCCATCTTAGGAAAAAAAATGAACAAACTATTAATGAATCCTCTAGGAAAAATCCCCAGGGATAGATGGATTCATGAATAAATTCTACCAAACATTTAAAGAACAATTCCAATGCTATATAAATTATTTGAAAAAGCAGCAAAGAAGGAGTCCTACACCAAATTCTTTTTATGACAGAAATATGTTGCTAAAACCTAAGCCAGGAAGAGTTAAAACAAAGAAAATTATAGATCAATTTCTCTAATGAACTGTAATATAAAAATTTTGAACAAAATATATTGGCAAGACAAATAATACATCACAAGGATTATACATATGACCAGTTGGGATTTATACCAGAAATTCAAGGTTGGTTCAAGAGTAGGAAAACTATCAACACAAATGATCATATCAATAACAAAAACAGAAATTCCATAATTATCTCAATAGATGCTGAAAAAATTTTGGACAAAATAAAGCTCCCATTCCTAGTAAAAACACATACACACGTAAGGCCAAAACTCTGAAAGGGTGTACTTGAATCTAAGACAGCCGGGTGCTTGTAGTTAAGTACCTACTCAGTGTGAGATGGTGCTTCTCTAATCACATACTTGATGTAATGTAATGATATCGTCAATCTAGTTGGCATATATTTAGGGTAATGTGGTGATTGATGTTCTACAGCTGTGCATGCCCAGTGCAGTATGGTAACGTAGTCATGCTGGATTATTTAAGAGAGTCCCAGAGACAGAGGGCTCTCTCAGCCTCAATGATCTCAGCTACAGAGAAGACTTCAAGCTCTAGACTCCAACGTCCAGACTCCATCTGTGACCAGCCACGTGTCTACTCTCCTGCCTTCTTCACTTCACTCTCCCACTAAGCCCAAAGCCTCGGGCTGATCCCAAGACTCACCAGAGAGCTAGCCCAGACATTACACACACACACACACGCAAAAAAAAAACATAGAAATAAAGAAAACATTTCTTAAAATTATAAATAGTAACTATTTTAAATCATTAGCAAGCATTATATTTAATGAGAATAAGCTGAAATCCTTCCAATAAGATCAGGGGTGCAGCAAGAACGCCCATTATCACCACTATTGTTCAATATAGTATTAGAAATGCTAGCTATAGCAATAAGAGAAGAAAAAAGAAATTGAAGGAATTAAAATGAAGCAATAAGGAAACCAAACTATCACTCTTTGAAGATAATATGATGGTATACTTGGAGAACCCTAGAGTATCAAATGAAAACCTACTTGAAATATTTAACAGCTTTAACAAAGTTGCAGGACATAAGATAAACCCATATAAATCATCAGCATTTCTTTATGTGACCAATCATATCTATCTGAGTGACTAATTGGTACAGTAGTGAAATGGTAAAGTTGTAAACTAATTCAACCATTCGGAAAGCAATTTGGTATAACCAGAGGGCAATTAAATTACACATATACATTGATCCAGCAATACCACTATTAGGTCTGTATTCCAAAGAGATCAAAAAAGAAAAAAAAAAAAAAAAAACAATCTAAATGTGCAAAAATATTTATAATAGCCCTTTTGTGATAGCAAAATATTAAACAGTGAGGAGGAATGGCTAAACAAGCTGTGGGACAGGAATATAATGGAATACTATTGTGCAATAGGAAATGTTGAACACATTTCAGAAAATCTGGAAAGACATGTAGGAACTGATGCAAAATTAAATAAGCTGAACCAGGAAAATATTACACACAATATCATTATGTAATGAACAATGAATGACTAAGCTCTGCTCAGCAACAAAATAACCCAATAGTACTACAAAGGACTCATGAAGAAAAAATGCTGTCCATATCCAGTTAAAGAACTGATGGCCCTGATGTAGATCAAAGCATAATTAATTCTTCACTTCCTTTATTCATTTTCATGTTTTTTTATCTGTTTCTTCCTTCACAATTATGACTAATATGAAAATATATTTTCCATGATAGCACATGGATATTATCTTCAGAAATTTCAGAAGAGAGAATGGGAGGGAAGGAGGAAAGGACAAAAATTTAGACCTCAAAAATCTTGTAAACATGAATACTAAAAATTGTCTTGATATGTAAAATTGGGGAAAAAGAAAACACTTAAAAAATTAAATGCTTTACAAACCTTTAAAAAAAGGAGTCCTACTTATACTATAACATATTTAACATGTATATAAGACTGCTTGCCATCTAGGGGAGGGGGTGGAGGCAGGGAAGGGAAAAGTCGGAACAGAAATGAATGCAAGGGATAATATTGTAAAAAATTACCCAGGCATATGTTCTGTCAATAAAAAGTTATAATTTTAAAAAAAGAAGAAAAAAAGGAGTCCTACTAAAGTCCTTCTTTGGTACAAATATAGTTTTGATATGTAAATCAGAGAGTAGAAACAAAGAAAGGAAATTATTAGCAAATATTCCTAATGAATATTGATACAAAAATTTAAAACAAAATACTTAGCAAGGAGATTACAGTAATTTAACACAAATATATAACCAGGAAAAAAAGCAACAAATATATAACTTAGGTTGGATTTATACCATAAATGCAAGGCTACTTCAATATTAGCAAAATTACAAGTATAATTAACTATAACAATTTTTAAAAATAGAAAATTTATATGATTATATCAACAGGTGGGAAAAACACCTTTTGACAATATGCAACATTCATTACTATTAAAGACGGCAGAAAGCATAAGAATAGAGACTTTTTAAAATAATAACTAGAATATCTAAAACCAAGAGGAAGAATTTTCTGAAATAGGAATAAACTAGAAACCTTTTCAAAAAGATCAGGAGTGAAGCAAGGATAAACTATTATTTTCATTACCATTAAAAAATGCTAGCTATAGTAATAAAATAAGAAAGAGAAATTGAAAGAATAAACAGAAACAAAATAATCATTTTTTGCAGATATGATAATATACTTAGAAAAGCCTAGAGTATTGACTAAAAAAAACTAGTAAAATAATTAACAATTTTAGCAAACTTTCAGAATTTTAAAACCCATATAAATCATCAGTATTTCTATCTGTTACTTACAAAACTCAGCAAGAAGAGATAGAAACTTTGGGAATCTGTTTGCCAAAGAAAGGTCATGAACTATATGAGAAAAACTACAAAACACTTTCCACACAAAGTCAGATATAAGCAGTTGGAATAGGTCAAGCTCTTGGATAGGTCAAGTGAATATAATAAAGATGACAATACTACCTAATCTATTTTTTTAGTGCTATACCAATCAAACTCCCAAGAAACTATTTTATTGACCTAGAAAAAAATAACAAAATTTATCTGGAAGAACAAAAGGTTAAGAATTTCAAGGGAATTAATGAAAAGCAAAGCAAATGAAGGTGGCCTAGCTGTACCAGATCTAAAATTATATTATAAAACAGTGGTCATCAAAACCATTTGGTACTGGCTAAGAAATAGAGTAGTTGATCAGGAATAGATCAGGTTCACAGAACAAAATAGTCAATGACTATAACAATCTAGTATTTTTCAAACCCAAAGACCCCAGCTTTTGGGATAAGAATACAAAAGCTGCTGGGAAAATTGGAAACTAGTATGCCAGAAACTAGGTATTGACTCACATCAACACCGTATACCAAGATAAGGTTAAAATGGATTCATAGACATGAAGAACGATATTATAAACAAATTAGAAGAATATTAGATAGTTTACCTCTCAGACCTGTGGAGGAGGAAGGAATGTGTGACCAAAGAACTACTAGAGATCATTATTGATCACAAAATAGATAATTTTGATTATATTAAGTTAAAAAGTTTTTGTACAAACAAAACTAATGAAGCCAAGATTAGAAGGGAAGCAATAAACTGGGGAAACATTTTTAAAGGTTCTGATAAAGGCCTCATTTTTAAAATGTATAGAGAACTGACTCAAATTTATAATAGTTCAAGCCATTCTCCAATTGATAAATGGTCAAAGTAAACGAACAGGCAATTTTCAGATGAAGAAATCGAAACTATCTGTAGTCATATGAAAAGGTGTTCCAAATCACTACTGATCACAGAAATGCAAATTAAGGCAAGTCTGAGATACCACTACACACCTATCAGATTGGCTAAGATGACAGGAAAAGATAATGGTGAATGTTGGAGGAGATGTGGGGAAACTGAGACACTAATACATAGTTGGTGGAATTGTGAATGGACCCGACCATTCTGGAGAGTAATTTAGAACGCTCAAAAAGTTATCAAACTGTGCATACCCTTTGATCCAGCAGTGTTACTACTGGGCTTATAACCCAAAGAGATCTTAAAGGAGGGAAAGGGACCCATATGTGCAAAAATGTTTGTGACAGCCTTTTTATAGTGGCGAGAAATTGGAAACTGAGTGGATGCCCATCAATTGGAGAATGGCTGAATAAATTATGGTATATGAATGTTATAGAATATTATTGTTCTATAATAAATAACCAGTAGGATGATTTCAGAGAGGCCTGGAGAGATTTACATGAATTAATGCTAAGTGAAATGAGCAGAACCAGAAGATCATTACACACAGCAACAAGATTACACAATGATCAATTCTGATGGACGTGGCTCTCTTCAATGATAAGATGATTCAAACCAGTACCACTTGTTCAGTGATGAAGAGTGCCATCTACACCCAGGGAGAGAACCATAGGAACAGAGTATGGGCACAACATAGCATTCTCACTCACTCATTCTGTTGTTGTTTGCTTGTATTTTGTTTCCTCTCAGTTTTTTTTCTTTCCTTCTTGATCTGATTTTTCTTGTGCAGTAAGATAACTGTATAAATATGCATACATATATTGGATTTAACATCTACTTTAACATATTTAACATATTTTGGGCTACCTGCCTGCTAGGGGAGAGAGTGGGAAGAAGAAGGGAAAAATATGGAATAAAATGTTTTGCTTAGGGTCAATGTTGAAAAATTATCCATGCATATGTTTATTGTAAATAAAAAGCTTTAATTAATAAAAAAAAATTTAAAAGGAGAGAAAAATTTCATTTGGGAGTCTATCTGCTAAGATTCTACACACAGGAAGGATAGGAACACAATTACAAAGTACTTTTCACACAAAGACATTTACCTAACTAGAAAAAGTTAAGACTTAGTCAATATAATAAAAATGATCATATTACATAAATTAATTTACTTATTCAGTACTAACCAAATCAAATGATTTAAGAATTACTTCAAAGAGCCAGAAAAAATTATGACAAAATTCATGTAGAAGAACAAACGTTTCAAGACTATCAAGGGAATCAATGAAAATGAAAATATGAAGGGAAAGGGATTATAAGTATCAAATCTCAAACTATACTACAAAATGATAGTCATTAAAACAGTCAAGTACTGGCTAACAAATAGTGTCTGATCAAAGGCCTAGATTAGAGGTACATAATATACAGAAGGAAATGAGCACATAACCTAATGTTTGATAAACTCAAAGGTTCCAGCTACTGGGGCAAGAACTCACTGTGTGACAAATTGCTGGGAAAACTGGAAAATAGTGTGTCAGTAACTGAATACAGTCCAACATCTCACAACCATATAACAAGATAAACTCAAAATGGGTAAATGATTTAGACATCAAGATTGATATCATAAGGAAATTAATGGAGCATGGAAGAAAATGCCTGTCAGATCTATGGATAGGCAGAGAATCCATGAAGAGTACAAAGTATAGGTTTCATAGGAAATAAAATAGGTAGTATTAATTGAAATTAAAATTTAAAATTTTTGCTCAAACACCAAGCCAAAATTAAAAGAAAAGCAAGAAACTGGGGAGAGGGGGAAAGGGAGAGAAATGATTTCAAGATACTCTGAGAAGTCTTAAATATATAGGGAAATGACCCAAATTTATAAAAGTACTCATTTCCTAATTAATCAAAGATATGAACAGGTAATTTTCAGAGGAAGAAATCTAAGCTTTCAATAGCCATATAAAAAAACTCTAAATTGCTAATAATTAGAGAAATGCACACTGAAACAATTCTAAAATATCTCATATCCATCAGATTATCTGAGGTGACAGAAATTAAAGGTGTGGAAAGGTATGTAGGAAAATAAGCATACCAATGAATTGTTGGAGCTGTGAGCTAATCCAACTACTCTGGAAAACTATTTAAAACTATGCCCAAAGGCATATAATCAAAGGATTATAAATCTCTATATGCTATGTCTATACTCAAAAAATGCTGATTGCAGCTCTTTTGTGGTTGTGAAAAATTTGAAACTTGGGGAAAACCCATCACTTGCTGAACAAGTTATGGCATGTGAATATGATGGAAAACTAGTGTATTATAAGAATTGACATGGGAGGTGATTTCAGAAAAACATGAGAAGACTTATATGAAGTAATGCAAAGTAAATTGAGCAGAATAAGGAAAACAATGTATACAATAAGTAATAATGTAAAGATAATCAACTATGAATGACTTGGTAACGCCAATCAAAACAATAAGCTGCCACACTTCCAAAGGACTGATAATGAAAAATGCTACCTATTTCCAAAGAAAGAGTTAATGGGCACAGAAACAAACTGAAGCATTTTTTTCTCTTAATTTTTCTTGTTTTCCCCTGCACCCCAATCACATCTAATACAAAAATATGCTTTGCATGATTTCATATGTATAGCTGGTATTGCATTTTTTGTCTTCTCAACAGATAGAAGAGTGGAAGGAAAAAAAATGGAATTGAAAATAAAAATGAAATTTAAATATACATATGTCACACACACACACACACATAATACATCTGAGGCCCCAGTTTTTTTGCCTCAAGGAAAGGTATCTAAAGCCTTTGTCACAAAGAACAATGAGGTTGGGAGCTACCAGAAACCCAAAAGGAGTCATAGGAAATTGGACAGCAGGATTGGTAGCACATGTTGCTAGAAATATATAAATGCTTACAAAACTTTACAAAATTATTTCTTAAGCCTGATGTCTCGTTGATTACCAAGGTACAGAACTACTCCAGACAATCTTGTGTCTCATATCTAACTCATCTCACCTAATTATTATCCTGATTTTAATTTTGTTGTATTTCAGACAATATATAGTTCTTCTGACCCTTCAGCTCTACTCTCAATTCCTATTTATTATTCTTAACACTACTTCTTCTAAACAGACGCAGTTAATATAATAGAGATTTAGGTTCAAAATATGGAAGAATTTCTAATATCCAGAGATGTCTAGCAATGCAATTTGGTTGCCTTTCAAAGTAGTGAACTCCCCATCAGTAGACATAGTCAGACAGAAGTTAGAAAACTATGTCAAGCATTATTCTTTCTAGGAAAGGTTTGAACTAGATGATTCCAATTCAGAATGTACAATAATCCAAGTCACTAAGAGTTTTGGTCTTTCTAAATGCAAATTTTTATAGAAGGGATATAATGGGCCAGAACTCGGGAGAAATGTATTTGAAACTAGGATTCTTACAACAAGGTGTTAATAACTCAGTGGAATTGATAAGACAATGGTCATCTAATTTAGCATGGTGATTAATAGTTCTCTAGTTCAGTATGCCTGATTTAATCTTACAACAAATAATGGTTGGTTCCCTAGTGATATAATGATTGGCTTATACTCATTATACTGAATGAATTTGAAACTCAGGGAAAACCCATCACTTGGGGAACGGCTGACCAAGTTATGGCATGTTTCATGCACTGGGCTAAATACTAGATACCCCAAAATCTAAAACATCCCAACTCAAAGATAGATATGAATACCTAAGTAGTTTTCAGAAGAAGAAAGCAAAGCTCTTGATAGTCATATGAAAATAACTAAATCACTAACAATTAGAGAAATGCACATTAAAACAATTCTGACAGTATCCCATATCTAGCAGATTATCTGAGATGACAGAAAATAAAAATGACTAATGCTGGAGGGAATGTGGGAACATAAGTATACCAATGAACTATTGGTGGAGCTGTGAGCTAATCCAATCATTCTGGAAAATTATTTAGAACTATGCCCAAAGGATTATAAAGCTCTATATATTTTGTCTACACTCTGAAAAGATCAAAAGAAAAAAAAATGAAAAGGACCTCTGCATAAAAAAATACTAATAGCAGCTCTTTTGTGATTGTAAAGAATTGGAAACTTAATTGTTTCAGTCTGGAAAGTAATGTAGAATTATGCAAAGTGACTAAAATATCCAAACTCCTAGGCCTCAAAAATTTAACTGCTAGGCATGTGCCCCAAGAAGATCATTAATTAGGAGGAAGAGCCTATATATAGCAAAAAAAAAAAATAATAATAATAATAATTAATAGCAAAGAACTTGAAAAAGTATTATGACCACAGAAAAAGTATATAAAGAATCATACAAAAATCAAATAAATTGATTAAAATGAAGCAAATAGACCAGAAAACAGATTTAATTATTATAATACAAATTAAAATACAATAGCAAAATATTTGAAACTTCTATGAAATTATAATTGTGCCAGATAAGAAACACAACAAGCATCTTCCTCTTCTCTTTACAAAGGCTGGAGACTATGAATATGTGTAACACTATAAATATCAGATTTTATCAAAATAAAAATTGTCTAGTTTTATTGAACTGGATTTTCTCTTCTTTTTTATTCTATTTTTTATTATTTTTATTATACATAAAGAAAATTTGTTACTGTGAAATAAATGTAGGTGGTATAAAGACAAAAAATATGATAAAATATACACATACATATAACATTGCAAATTGATGAAATATATAGCTTTTTAGCTCAAGAATTCATTCAATCCAAATCTGCTTCAGTGATCTTATGGGAATGTGATATTGCTACAAACAATCCAATAATAAAAGAGCCAGGTCAGTCCCTTGAAGTACTGATTTGAGTTGCTACCATGTGAGTTAAATCATAGCTATATAAAGCTATACATATTCAATAGGGATGGATTGTTAAAAGAGTAACTTGGTTAGGTTTAAGGAAAAAAAATTCAAAACATAAAAGTAAATTAAAATGATAGTTATGTAATCTAAATTAGATCTACTATCTATTATATTTGTTATGTGATCTAAATTAAATCTAAATTATGGAATATACTGACTCAAGTAGAAGCAACTAAATTGTATAGTAAGGAAAGTGCTGTTTTTGCAATTGAGAAGATCAGTCCGAGTTCAAATTCTACTTCACACACTGTTTGTGTGATTTTGAGTAAGTGTTAATTTGGAACAAGTCACCAAACCATAAAAATGGGGATAATAGAACCTACCTCTCAGGATTGTTGTGAGAATCAAATGAGATAACACATGTAAAATATTTTAAAATGCTATATAAATGCTAGCTATTTTTATTATATTAAATATTTTGTTATAAGAAAGAGTGAATCAGGAGTTCCCTAGACTTTATTTATTTGAAAATGGAAAGCTAAGAGGCACAGTTGATAATGCTGGGCCTATCCTCTCAGAGCTGTTGCAAGACACTTAGCACAATGGCTGGAAAATATTAGGTACTATGCAATGCCAGCTACAATTAGTATTATCCAAAATGTTTCTGATATCCTCTAATGTTTTGGTTATTTGCTTCTTTTTCTGTACAGTGTGAAGGCAGCACAATTATATGATCTCCAGTATTTTTGAAAATTTTCTAATTAATTCAAAGGACAACTTCTTTCAAGTAATTTTCTTATTCTCCAGAAAAGCATCTTAATTTTCACTGATATCAGTATTTGTAACTTTCCAGTCAAAACTAAACATTATTTCTATATCACTAACACTAACACAACACCTTTCAGCCCCCGCTTTCTTACACTAATTTAATTGATAGAAAATAAAGTAAGAGTGTCCCTTCACTATTTCAATGATTCCTACAAGGCATCCTTCTTTGCTGTAAACAAATGATAAACTATGAAATTATAATAAAATGTGTACTACCCACAACAGTGACACTATTAGACAGTTTTGATTGACTGTTGGGTTTTTTTGTTTTTTGTTTTTCATTGGAAGAACTAGGAAAGTGCTGTTAGATGGGATGTGTTGATATATTCTAGTTTTAAAACTGAGGAAATTGAGGCAAAGAAGGTCACACAGTTAATAAGTGTTTGAGGCCCTATTTGAACTCAACTTGTCTTGACTCCAAGCATTCTATGTACTATAGCATCCCCTTGGTTTTTAGGATGTATAATTTTTAAAAACTTAAATGTACTATATTTTACAAATTAAGTTTAATACAAACCTTTAGTCATATGTATATTATGTGTAATGTGTATTATACATAATACACACATGTAGCCATGAAAATGTTAATTTACAATTAATACTGAAAGGGAAAGATTCTACTTGGGTATGTCATGTAGACACATGTATACAATTATTAAAATTCCTCTTCTATAACACAACACTATCCAAATATATTTTAAGGACAACTGCCAAATCCTAATTTAATATGATCTCAGAACTTATCTAAGGATTCGACCTTGAAATTCTTGGATCTAAGAATTCCTTGCAAGCCAGAGCATGCAAAACCTTCCTTATATGCTATAACCTTTTGTTTGGTTTTCTTTAGTGAATTAAAAAAAAATTATTGATGGTTTTTGCTTTTATATCACTTTCATTTCCAAATCTATCCCTCTCACCACACTATTCCAGAAAATCTTCTTGGTTCTCTTGTTGCTTTTTTCCTAGTATAACTACATTATTCCAGGTAAGACATGATTTGCACTGCCTTCACATAGAGCATAACTGAAAAGACTGCTCAATCTGGAGCCAAAAGAGCAGCATGAAACTCACACCCTTATTTAACACCTGTGACTTTTGGAAAGTAAGCTCCCTTCCAGGAGCCTCAATATCCTTATTAGTTGTGAAGAAGCTCATTTCTAAGTTCCTTCAAGCTCTAGACCCCCTGATTCTAATTGGCTCATGCCAACCACAGAGAAGTGTAGGATGCATTTGGGTGGGGAAAAGGGGCAAAAACATCACTGTCCCAGGTGTCATCCAAAAAAACAGGTATGTTCAGATGACAATAATTTGTGACATATATAAGAACCACAAAAGCCTCCAAATTTCACAATTCCCAATAATGTTTGACTTGCTACTACTGGTTACTAAGTTTTCTCTATTAAACTGAATTTTTAAAAATGAATTAGTAATATCATAAATTCATTTCAATGAATAGGTGTTAAATATATGGTAGGCAATATATTAGAGGCTAGGGACACAAAACGCAAACATGAGACTTTGTCCTTAAAGAATTTAGAATAAAATAAATCACCAAAATTTATGAACTTAAAAATGTAGTAATTAAAATACACTTAAAAGAACAAAAAACATTTAACTTATCTTTGCATCTCTCCTAATATTTAACACAAGTAGTAGGAACTTAACAAATGTTTGTTAAATGAAAAAAATGACAAAGTTAAAAGAGCAATGTGAGTACATTTCTCTTTTCATCCAGCAACTGTTACTTGAAAACTAACATTTGGCATTAGGACCAGGGACTCTTTTATAATGAAAACTAAAGACCTAATTAAAATGGAATAGAAGAAGAATCATTCAAGCCAACTTAATCTATGACTGCTTTAATTGAATTTATTTCATATAGAAACAGAACATTTAAGTCATCTGGCTTTTTAAATTAAGAAGAATAGAAAATGCTAGTTTATACACCAAACTAAATATACATACACACACAGACATACACACCACGTAAACCTTTTGCTTCAAAATCATGGCCATTTTAGAGCACACACAGAATGAAATGGTAAGGAGAAGCAATGAGAGGGGACAGGGAAAAAAAAGGAGATACATATAGTTTTATTTATATATATGTATATATGTATACATATAGGCATTTATGTCTACGAATGTATGAACACAAAGAAATGTTTCTCGTTTACCATTCTCATCTTGTAACCTCATGAGTTACTACTATAGACATTTAAAGCTATGTTACATTTTACAAGAGGCACAAATAGAATGTCATTTCTTAATACTAGTGTTACAGGCTAAATGAAATTCTTTTAAATATTCTTACCTTCATAAGAAAATGTAATTGTGGCACCTTTTCTTAACATAATTAAACAATTATTAAATGCCTATGATGTATATAAAGTGCTGTGTTAAATTCTAAAGATACAAATATAAAAAATTGCATTTCCTATCCTCAAGAAACTAAAATCTAGTCAGAGAGAGGGGATCTACAAATAAATAACTATACAAAAAGAATGAAAACTAAGGTCGAATAGAATATAATGAGATTCAAGGGAGGCTTACTTCTAAGCATGGAGATGAAGGAAGTTGACAGTGAAGAATACAGCAGCTCCTGAAGGGAGCAGCAGAAGATCAAGGTTTTTAAGACCAGGAGAGATATGACATTAGAATATCCAGCCTTGGGGTAAGGACTGAAGAAGAAAACTGAAGCTAAAGAAGTCATAGGGTAGAAATAGGAGGAAATGATATATCCAAGTATAGATTTAAGAGAACTAGAAGTGAGAATATTTTTTTAAAGTTCATTGAATCACAATCTCAGAATCAGTCAGTAGGTATTTCAAAACCAAAGCAACATACTTTAACATGTGATTATATAGCTTTTCTTGAAAATCTATAGTGAAGAGAGAGACTTACTTCTTAGGTCTGCAATTATTGAAAAATTCTTCCTCACATCAACCTAAAATTGTTCTTGTTTGCAATTCCAACCCATTGCTGCCAATTCTATCCTCTAGTATAATTCCTTCCCTCAAAAGAAAAAATCTTATACATGACAGTCCTTCAAATATTTGACACTTAGATGTCACCCTCATATGGATGTTTTTCAGAAAAACATTATCCTTACTAAAATGTGCCATGAGGAACGAAATACAATGCTATATATGGTCTGACTATGACAAAATTTAGATCTATCATCCATGCAGTACAAGATTTCATACTCTACTTGGGTTCCAAATCACAATGTTGATTTGTACATATGTAGCTCCCTAAAACCCCTTAGTTGTTTCCCAGATGAATGGCAGTCTAACCGCATCTCCTTTTTCTTGTCCTCATAAAGTTGATTTTTGGAAGGCAAGTGTTAGGTTTTACCTTTATCCCTATGAAATTTCATCTTATTAAATTCAGCCACTAAACAGCTAAATTGCCAAAATCTTTCTAAATATCAACTTTCAACATATTAGCTAACTCTCCCAGTTTCAGTACTCTGCAAATCTGATGAAGATATATGTTAGCTATGTCTTTATCAATGTCCTAGCTAACCTCAAACCATTAATGACTGCTTCTTTAGATCTGTTCTTTAAAATATTTTTAATGAACCTAAATATACTCTTATTCAGTCTACAAGACTGAAAAATAATAAGAGATTCTTTTAAATTCTTTGCTAAATTTAGTCATCCAATGTCTATGGGACTCCTCTAATCAAGTCTAATAACCTTATCAAAAAAGGAAATGAGGTTTAGATGGCATGACCAAAATTGGCAAAATCATTTTGAAATGTTATCATTAATCTCTTTTCTACACATTTATTAATCATTCTTTTAATAAAAAGTTTTAGCTTTCCTGATTTAGTCCTGCATAGGAAGGCTCCTGTAAAAAAAAAGTGGAGAGAAAAAGAGGGACTGTTTTGCCATAAATAAAGTAATAACTACTAAGGAATATATCATCAACAAAGACAAGGAGATCTGGGAAGGATTTCAAAAAGTATAATTTTGTAGGTTCTACAGGAAATCCACAAATTTAGCATTAAAGAGAAATAAATTACAAAAATACACACTAACACTAGAACTAATATTAGCTGACAAATAAGCAGGAAATGCTTCCTACTGTGTCCAGGCACATTTTCCAGGGAATGAAATTAGAATAGAAATTAACCAAACTACATACAATGCTTACCTAATACCACTTTAAAAAGCTGGATGTCAATGTAGATAAGAAGTATATTGAATTTTGTTATTATAATAAAATTAATAAGCTGCAACATTATGATAACGTTGACACATTCTAAAATTTTGCTAGGAATCTAAGCCAAACTCCCCAGTCTGTCGATTCTACTCTTTCCCATGAGCCTTATGATTGAGCTTCTATGAGACTGAGAGTCAATGAACTTTAAAAAAAAAAAAAAATACTCTTACAGGTTAGACTTACATGAATTAATGCTGAGTGAAATGAGCAGAACCAAGAAAACACTGTACACCGTAACAAGATTATGTGATGATTGACTGTGCTGGGCTTGGTTCTTCTCAACAATGCAGTGACTGAAGACAATTCCAGTAGACTTGGGTTAGAAAATGCCATCCACATCCAGAGAGAGAAATTGAATGTAGATCAAAGTTTAGTATTTTTACCTTTTATGGTTTGTTTCTTTCATGTATTTTTCCCTTTTATTTTTCTTACATAGTATGATAAATATGAAAATAAAAATGAAAATTCAAAAGAATTGCATATATTTAACCTATAACATTTTGCTTGCTATCTTGGGGAGGAGGAAGCTAAGGGAGGGAGGGAGAAAAATCTGGAACACAAACCCTTACAAAATTGAATGTTGAAACTATCTTTACATGTAAAGTAAAGTACTATTGACATTTTTTAAAGAGAGATTTCTCTGCTTATCCCAGAGGGATAAGAGTAGAAGCAGAGAAGGGAACTTGATCTACCAGACCTGCCTTTTTCCATAGCAATGAGATCAATTCAATTTTGCATAAAAGCAAAAGCTCTGCTCCCACCCCACTCCTATCTTTTTCCACTTAAAGATTTTTATAAAAATGAGTAAATCACTATAAAAATATTCTTATACGACTAGTTCTCTTGCACCTGAATTTTGTGATTATCTTTCTTCCTTTTTCTAGCCTATGACTGTTCTAGCTTCAGTTCCTTTCTTTATTCAGTCTTAATCTCAAGGTCAATTATTCTAATGACACATTTCTCCTCTGTCCTTGCATCCTCCATCTTCTTCTGATCCTTCCAGATGTTGTCTCCTTCAATGCCAAGTTCTCTAATCCCCAAACTAGAAGTGAACCCAATCTCCTTGAAAATGTGAACATCTGCCCTTTTCCAATATTCTACATTTTAAAAATCTTGATCATGTAACACTTACAATACCTTTTAACAAGAGCTATAATTTTCTAAACTAACACAACAGAAACCAAATTTAACAACAAGCCAACTTCTATTACCTATCCAATGAACAATATTTTATTAAAATCCTACTTTGTGCCAAGCACATGCCAAGTACTATATATGAAATTATTCTAAATGCTGAGTTACTATAATCTTCTAATAGACACTAACTCCTAGATGCAAAACAAAAACAAATAAGGATTTAATTTTCTTACTGCATGCACATATATCAAATAGTTTCAATTCTTTGAATCACCTGCTTCTTGAGTATTGGAGTTTGGTTTTATAATTCAATAAATTAATTATTAAACATTACTATGTTTTTAACACATTGTCCTAGAAAAAGTATAAAACATGGTAGTTTTTCCCTAAGACGTTCACAACATAACTGGAAAGAATAGTCATATAAATCTATTAGCAAACAACATAGTTTAATGATAAACTATATGGCATGAAGTTTAAATAAGGAAGCATAAAAAGTTCCTGTTACTATTTTTGGTTCATTAGAAGCAAACTTCTTTACCAGTTCTTCTCTAGTGAAAAATTAAGTGAAATAGAACTGAGGGAGTATTTCACAAACTAGGGCATGTTTAAAATATATACATATATATTTTAAGGCATGTCAAGAATATAACATGTACAAAATATTTACTACCCAAAAATTCTTAACACTAAATACTTGAATATACAAAATATTCAAGTTATTCCATCCATATTGCTTGATAATTATGATACCATTATGTTCCTTTTTTATTTTAAAATCACAAACTAATGAATTAGGAATTCAATATTTGACTACCTCTTTCTTATTATTATAGTTTTTCAGAGTTCATCCACTGCTCCCAAGTTCCCCCCAATTTTAAAATAATATATCAAAACAAATTCTAGAGCAGAAGAACCAATAAAAGGACAGAAATAATTTTCCAATTCAAGACATCTTAGAAAGCCAACAGGAAAGGAGTGTCTTAACTGAAGTGAGAATGAAGCAAAGTGCAGTATAGACAGGCCTAGCAAGCCAGCAGGGAAGTTCCTCCAGCACAAACCAAAAGCCCCCAATTCCCCCAAATCCAGGCACAAGCTAGATGGAAGGTGCAGCATCTCGGTGCAATAGCTAGCACATGTCCCATCTCAAAAAGTCAGAGCAATCTTTGAGGGCAATTAAATTGGCAACAGCAGCCCCCAGAGCTCTCAGCCTACAAATGGTAAGGAAGACAGACAGCTGGTCAGAAGGAGATTACAGGACTCTATTGCATTATCCAATAGGGATCCAGCTCACAGATCCAGGTCACAGTCACAGTTGATAAGCAAAAGCACTAGCACA
Organism: Sminthopsis crassicaudata; assembly: GCF_048593235.1. Classification (NCBI taxonomy): domain Eukaryota; kingdom Metazoa; phylum Chordata; class Mammalia; order Dasyuromorphia; family Dasyuridae; genus Sminthopsis; species Sminthopsis crassicaudata. The sequence continues at coordinate 73,204,223 of NC_133619.1, read as the reverse complement.
CTAGAGTGCCAGCTACATGGTATCAATCCAAGGTGGAAAAGAGTGGTTGTGGATGCTCACAGACTAGAGCACAGGGCAGAAGATCAGTGACCACATCTCTCCTTAGATTACGCTACCTTAGAAGAACTTACAATTTACAGATCCCAAAATTGAATCTGAAAAGAGCAGCACAAAAAACTCAAAAAATTGGGACAGTACCCGCACCCACAACCTACCTGAGTAGCAAAGCCCAATTTAAACATACAATTAAATCATGAAATAGTCTGGAAAACTTAGAGGGAAAAAATCACTTAACTATAGAAAGTTACTATGTGACAAGAAAAATCAAAACAGAAATTCAAAAGAAGACAACAAATGTCAAAATAGCTACAAAGCTATTTGAAGCCAAAAAAAAAAAAAAAAGCACAAATTGGTTGTGCCTGAGAGCCCCTCAAAAAATAAAAACAACTCCTTGGAAGAGCTCAACAAGGATTTTAAAAATCAAATAAAGAAAGGTATGAGAAAAATTGGGAAAATAAATGAGAGTGGTGCAAAAAAATCATGAAAAAGAAGTCAATAGCTTGGTAATGAAAGTCAAAAAATGGGGGAAGGGGGATGCAATTAAATTCACTGAGGAAAACAACTCTTTAAAAAGTACTAATTGGCCAAATGGAAAAGGAGACATAAAAGCTCACTAAATAAAGTAATTTCTTAAAAATTAGAATTAAACAAGTGGAAGTTTGAGAAAAGATAGAAAAAGAAAATAGCCTAAACAGCATCTTTTAACAAATTATTAAAGAAAATTGCTCTGATATCCTAGAATGGGAAGGTAAAATAGAAATTGAAAGTCTACCGATTATCTCCCAAAAAAAATTCTAAAATAAAAACACTCAAGAATATTACAGGCAAATTCCAGAACTCTCAGAGTGAGAAGTAAATACTGTAAGCAACCAGAGAGAAACAATTCAAATATTGTGAAGCCACAGTCAGGATTACACAAGGTTAGCAGCTTCTGCATTAAAAGATTGAAGGGCTTGGAATATAATAATTCAAAAAGCAAACAAACAAGAATTACAACCAAGAATATCTTCCCAGAGAATCTGATTATAATCATTCAGGGGAAAAAAGGGAAAATTAATAGAGGACTTTCAAACATTCTTGATGAAAAAACCAGAAAGTTGATTGAAAAATTTATTTTTAAATACAAGTCTCAAGAGAAGTATAAAAATGGTAAACAGAAAAGAAAAAATTTAAGGGACTGAATAAAGTTAATTTACTGTTTATGTTCCTACATAGGAAGATGATACTTGTAATTCTTAGGAATTTGATTACTATTAGGATAGTTGGAAGCAGCATACAAAGATAGAGGGTATGAATGTGAATGGACTATGATGCAATGATATAAAGCAAAACAAAATTAAAGAGTGAGAAAGAGGAATTCACTAGGAGAAGGTGGGAAGGAGAAGTATAATGGGGTAAATTGTCCCACATAAAAGAGACAAAAAAAAGAGCTATTACAGCAGAGGAAATTATTTGGGGGGGGGGGTGGAGAGACAAGCAATACTTAAACCTTACTCTCACTGGAACTGGCTCAAAGAAGAAATAACAGTATAAAAATATGTTTTATCTAATAGGGAAGAGTAAGAGCAGAAGATAATACAAAGAGAAAGAACTGATAGAAAGGAAGGCAAATTGGAGGAGGTAGTGATAAAAAAGCAAAATACTTGTAAGAACATGTAAGGAAAGAGACAATAATAAACTGGGGGAAAATAAGCAAGAAGGAAATATACAGCAATCCTAATCCATAAAAGAAAAGCAAATAATAGAGATTAAAAACCACAATCTTACCACAAATATGTTTACTAGAAACATATTTAAAGTACACACACACCTGACATAGTAAGGAGCTTGAGCAAAATCTGTTATGCTTCAGCTAAAGCTAAAAAAAAAAAAAAAAGATCTAATTAAAGGAGATAAAGAAGGAAATTGCATCCTACTAAAAAGATTCCACAGCCAATAAAACAATATCAGTACTAAACATATATTCACCAAATGATATAGCATCTAAATTTTTAAAGAAACTAAATGTTACAAGAAAAAACAAACAATAAAACTCTACTAATGGGAGACCTCAACTTTCCCCTCTCAAAACTAGATAAATCTGGACATCCTTCTCCCAAAAAGACAAGAAACAACTTAAGAAGGTGAAGAATTTTAGAAAAGTTAGATATGGAAAAACTACTAGAGAAAACTGAATGGGAATATAAGGATTTATACCTGTTTCTCAGGGATACATGATACCTACAAACAACAATTAACCATATATTTGAGCATTAAAAACCTAACATCAAATACAGAAAAACAAATATTAAATGCATCCTTTCAGACCATAATGCAATAAAAATCAAAGGGTCATGGAAAGATCAATTAAAAATTAATTGGAAAAATATTTAGAAATCTATTTGCCAAGGGAAAATCAGAAACTATATGAACAAAACTACAAAACACTTTCCACACAAATTAAGTCTGATCTAACCAATTGGAAAAATGTTAAATGCTCTTGGATAGGGCGAGCAAATATAATAAAGATGACAATACTACTTAAACTAATCTACTTATTTAGCACTGTACCAACTAGACTCCCAAAAAACTATTTTAATGACCTAGAAAAAATTCATATGGAAAAACAAAAGTCCAAGAATTTCAAGGGAATGAAAAAAAATCAAATGAAGGTGGTCTAGCTGTACTAGATCTAAAATTATATTATAAAGCAGCAGTTACCAAAACCATTTGGTATTGGCTAAGAAATAGACTAGTTGATCAGTGGAAAAGGTTAGGTCCAAAGGACAAAATAATCGATAACTCTAATAACCTAGTATTTGACAAATCCAGCCCTCAGCCTTTGGGATAAGAACTCAATGTTTGACAAAAATTGCTGGGAAAATTAGAAATTAATATGGCAGAAACTAGGCATTGATCCACACTTAACACTATACACCAAGGTTAGGTCAAAATGGGTTCATGACCTAGGAATAAAGAATGAGATTATAAATAAATTAGAGGAACACAGGATAGTTTACCTCTCAAACCTGTGGAAGAGGAATAAATTTAAGTCCAAAGAAGAACTAGAGATCATTATTGATCACAAAGTAGAAAACTTTGTTTATATCAAATTGAAAAGTTTTTGTACAAACAAAACTAATGCAAATAAGATTAGAAGAGAAACAATAAACTGGGAAAAATATTTTTACAGTCAAAGGTTCAGATAAAGGCCTCATTTCCCAAATATATAGAGAATTGACTCTAATTTATAAGAAATCAAGCCAATCTCTAATTGATAAATAGTCAAAGGATATGAACAGACAATTCTCAGATGAAGAAATTGAAAGTATTTCTAGCCATATGAAAAGATGCACCAAGTCATTATTAATCAGAGAAATGCAAATTAAGACAACTCTGAGATACTACTACACACCTGTCAGATTGACTAGAATGACAGGGAAAGGTAATGCAGAATGTTGGAGAGGATGTGGGAAAACAGTGACACTGATACACTGTTGATGGAATTGTGAATACATCTAGCCATTCTGGAGAGCAATTTGGAACTCTGCTCAAAAAGTTATCAAACTGTGCACATACCCTTTGACCCAGCTGTGTTGCTACTGGGTTTGTATCCCAAAGAAATCTTAAAGAAGGGAAAGGGACCTGTATGTGCAAGAATGTTTGTGGCAGCCCTCTTTGTAGTGGCCAAAGACTGGAAACTGAATGGATGCCCATCAATTGGAGAATGGCTGAATAAATTGTGGTATATGAATATTATGGAATATTATTGTTCGTAAGAAATGACCAACAGGATGATTTCAGAAAAGCCTGGAGAGACTGACAGGAACTGATGCTGAGTGAAATGAGCAGGACCAGGAGATCATTATATACTTCAACAGCAATACTATATGATGATCAATTCTGATGGATGTGGCCATTTTCAACAATGAGATGAACCAAATCAGTTCCAATAGAGCAGTAATGAACTGAACCAGCTACATCCAGCAAAAGAATTCTAGTAGGAGATGATTATGAATCACTACATAGAATTCCCAATTCTTCTAATTTTGTCCGCCTGCATTTTGAATTTCCTTCACAAGCTAATTGTGCACTATTTCAAAGTCCGATTCTTTTTGTACAGCAAAAGAACTGTTTGGACATGCATACATATATTGTATTTAATTTATACTCTAACATATTTAACATGTATTGGTCAACCTGCCATCTGGGAGGGGGGGAAGAAGGGGAAAAATTAGAACAAAAGGTTTGGCAATTGTCAATGTTGTAAAATTACCCATATATATATCTGGTAAATAAAAACTATTAAAATATATATAAAAAAGAAAAGGATCCTCTCATATTATCAGTTATTGATAAAATGAGACTTCAAACCCCCCCAAAAAATAAAGTACATATTTGAGCTATCCAAAAAAAATTTAATTGGAAATAAAATAGTCTAATTCTAAAGAATAAGTAGATCAAATATGCAATTTTATCCAAATTAACCCATAGATTCAATATCACTCCAATTAAATTAACAAAAAAAAATATTTTTACTGAGCTAGAAAAAAATAATACAATTCATTTGGAAAGACAAAAGGTCAAGAATATCAAAAGAACTAATGGGGAAAATGTAAAAGGAAGCTTAGCACCAGATCTTAAAACTATATAATAAGGCAATAATTATCAAAACTGTCTGGTACTGGTTGAAACAGGTAGTCAGTAGAGCAGAGTAGAAATACAATCTATTGTAGCTAATGAATCTTCTTTGACAACTGTAGAGACTTAAATTTTAGGGACAAAATTTCATGATTTGATTAAAACAAACAAATAACAATAACAACAACAAAAACACATTGAGAACCTGGAAAGCAGAATGGCTGAAACTAAGCATAGACTGTTATCTTACAACATTAAGAACATTGTCAAAATGGATATATGATCTAGATATAAGGGAGATATTACAAGAAAATCCGAAAAATGGAATGTATTATCTATCAAAACTTATGAACAGGTAAACAATTTATGAACAAACAAGAGATGAAGAGTATTGTGAGATGTAAAATGCCCTTTAACCCAACAATAACATTATTAGGTCTATTTCCCAAGATAATTAAGGGAAAAAGAAAAGAACCTAAATGTTCTTAAACATTTATAAACAGCTCTCTTTGTCATAGCAAAAAAAAAAAAAAAAAAAAAGAAAGAAAGAAACTGCAAATTGCCTTAAATTAATGAATGGCTAAACAAATTGTGATAAAAATTCATGTTATTCTGCCATATAAAATGATGAGTTCAATGATTTTAGAAAAGCATGGAGAATGGCAGAAACTAGGCATGGACCCACATTTACCATCACATACTAAGATAAGATCAAAATGGGTCCAAGATTTAGGCATAAAGAATGAGATCATAAATAGATTAGAGGAACAGAGAATAGTCTACTTCTCGGACCTGTGGAGGAGGAAGGAATTTGTGACCAAAGGAGAACTAGAAATCATTATTGATCACAAAATAGAAAATTTTGATTACATCAAATTAAAAAGTTTCTGCACAAACAAAACTAATGCAAACAAGATTAGAAGTGAAGTAACAAATTGGGAAAACATTTTTACAGTTAAAGATTCTGATAAAGGCCTCATCTCCAAAATATACAGAGAATTGACTTTAATTTATAAGAAATCAAGCCATTCTCCAATTGATAAATGGTCAAAGGATATGAAGAGACAATTTTCAGAGGATGAAATTAAAACTATTTCCACTCATATGAAAGAGTGTTCCAAATCACTATTGATCAGAGAAATGCAAATTAAGACAACTTTGAGATACCACTATATACCTGTCAGATTGGCTAAGATGACAGGAACAAATAATGATGAATGTTGGAGGGGCTGTGGGAAAACTGGGACACTGATGCATTGTTGGTGGAGTTGTGAAAGAATCCAACTACTCTGGAGAGCAATCTGGAATTATGCCCAAAAAGTTATCAAAATGTGCATACCCTTTGACCCAGCAGTGCTACTCCTGGGCTTATATCCCAAGGAAATACTAAAGAAGGGAAAGGGACCTGTATGTGCCAAAATGTTTGTGGCAGCCCTTTTTGTAGTGGCTAGAAACTGGAAAATGAATGGATGTCTATCAATTGGATAATGGTTAGGTAAATTATGGTATATGAATATTATGGAATATTATTATTCTGTAAGAAATGATCAACAGGAGTAAAACAGAGAGGCTTGGAGAGACATCAACTGATGCTGAGTGAAACGAGCAGAACTAGGAGAACATTATACACTTCAACAATGATACTGTATGATGACGTATTCTGATGGAAGTGGATATCTTCAACATAGAGAAGAGCTAATCCAATTCCAATTGATCAATGATGGACAGAATCAGCTACACCCAGAAAAGGAACACTGGGAAATGAGTGTAAATTGTGAGCAATTTTTTTTGTTTTGTTTTTCTTCCCAGATTATTTTTACCTTCCGAATACAATTCTTCCTTTGCAACAACAACAAAATTCGGTTCTGCATATATATATTGTACCAAGCATATACTATAAGATATTTAATATGAATGGGAATGCCTGCCATCTAGGGGAGGAGGTGGAGGGAAGGAGGGGAAAAATTTGGAACAGAAGGGAGTACAAGAGATAATGTTGTAAAAAATATATATATATCTATGCATATGTACTGTCAAAAAAATGTTTAAAATTATAAAATTAATAAAAAAAAGTTAAAAAAAAAAAAAAAAGAAAATCATGGAGAGTATCCATGAAATAATCAAGAGCAAAATGAACAGAATCAAGAGAACATTGTATACAGTAACAGTATTGTTTTGAGAATAATTTTGAGTGACCAAGTCATTTTAATATAAACACCCAAATTAATTGCAAAGATCCTAAGAAAATGCTGCTTGAATCCAGAAAATGTACATATATGTGTGTGTATTATGCTATGTATATGTATATACGCATATGTTTATATACATAATATAATATACACACACAAGCTTTGTGTCTAATAGTAATCATTTTGAAGTTTCAGAGGGTGGAGAGAAGAGGGGGAAAAAAAGAAAGTTACTTCATTGTAATTTTGAAAGGAATAACAAAATTGTACATAATGGATATGCAATTTTTTTATATTCCATTTTTGTTATGGAAATACTTATTTTATTTCTTAAGTTCAGAATAAAATAAATTTATTAAAAAGAAAGCCATGTATTTTAAAAAAGAATAGATTGAAGAAAAAAATCATAGAAATTATCAAAACTTTCATTAAAGAGAATGACACCAACAAGACAACATACCAAAATTTATGAGATGCATCCAAAGCAGTACTTAGGAAAATGTGTATCTCTAAATGCTTACATCAATAAAATGGAGAAAGAGCAGATCAATGAATTGGGTATGCAACTAAAAAAAAAAAAAAAAAAACCTAGAAAAAGAGCAAATTAAAAATCTCCAATGGAGCAGTGGAAATCCTGAAAATGAAAGGAAAAATTAGTAAAACTGAAAGACAACCTTTGGACTATTAAATAAAATTAAGAGCTAGTTTTATGGGAGAAAAAAAAACAATAAAATAAACCACTGATTAATTTGACTTTAAAAAAAGAAAGAAAATCAAATTGCCAATATCAAAAATGAAAAGAATGAATTCACTATCAATGAAGAAGAAATTAAGGCAATTATTAGGAGCTATTATGCTCAAATATGCGCTAATAAATATACTATGTGCCAATAAATCTAAGCAAAATCAATGAATATTTACAAAAACATAAGTTGCCCAGATTAGGAAATAGAGTACTTAAATAATCCCATCTTAGAAACAGAACACGCCATTAATGAATTCCCTAAGAAAAATATTTCCAAGGCCAAAGGTATTCACAAATGAATTCTATCCAACACTTAAAAGAACAATTAATTTCAATATTATGTAAACTATTTGGAAATCTAGACAAAGAATCTACCTAATTCCTTTTATAATATAAATATAGTGTTGATACCTAAATCAAGAAGAACCAAAATAGAGAAATTCAACCAAATTCCTTTTATGATATAAATATAATGTTATACTTAAAAACCGGAGAAAAAAATTTGGACCAACTTCTCTAATAAATACTGATACAAACATTTTAAGTAACAAGATTACAGTCATGTATCACAAGGATCTTACACTATGACCAATTGAAGTTTATACCAGGAATATAGGTTAGGAAAATTATCAGCATCATTAACCATATCAATAACAAAACCAAAAGAAATTATTATTATCTCAATAGAAGCAGAAAAAGCTTTTTACAAAGTACAACACCCTTTCCTTTTAAAAGCACTAGAAAATATGGGAATAAATGGAACTCTCTTTAAAATGGTTAAGTATTAGCTATCTAAAACTTCTGGGAAACATTATCTGTAATGGGAATAAGTTAGAAGCCCATCCTCTAAGACAAGGAGCGAATGAAACAAGGATGCCTATTATCACCACTATTATTCAATGTTATACTAAAAAGGCTCATTATAGCAATAAGAGAAGAAAAAGAAATTGAACGAATTAGAATAGATGATAAAGAAACAAAACTACTACTCTTTGCTGATATTAGAAGGTCAAAATGGAGTACAGTATTTAGATAGAAAGGGTGATACCATGGGTAGATTAAAATAATGCTTCCCAATAATTTTAGATGGATTACTACTTAACCATTTTTAAAGAGAGCTCTACTTATTCCTATACTTTTAAGTGCTTTTAAAAGAAAAGGATATTGTACTTCTATTAGAAAGCAGAAAGCTGGGGGAAATTTTTGATAGCAAATGTTTCTAATAAAGGTTTATTGCTCAAATATATAAATAATTAAATCAAACTTGTAAAAACATAAGTTATTCCCTAATTGATAAGTGGTCAAAGGAATGAATAGGCAGTTTTCAGATGAAGAAATCAAATCTATCTATAGTCATATGAAAAAAAAAGTGCCCTAAATAACTTTTGATTAGAGAAAAAAAATAAACTACTCTGAAGAACCACTTTGTACCTATCAAATCGGCTAATATGACAGAAAAGAAAAATGATAAATGTTGGAGGGAAATTGAAAACATTAATAATATACTGTTTGTAGAATTGTGAAATGATCCAATTATTCTAGAAAGAATTTGGAACAATGCCCAAAGGACTATAAAACTGTCCCATGTGCAGTAATATCACTACTAGATCTGTATCTCAAAGAAACTTTTTTTAAAAAAAGAAAAGGACATTTATACAAAAATATTTATAGTTCTTTTTGTGGTGGCAAAGAATTAGAAATTGAGGGGACATCCAGCAATTGGCCAATAGTTGTATAAGATACGGTATATGATTGTGGTAGAATATTATTGTGCCATAAAAAAATGATGAGAAGGATGATTTTTAGAAAACCTAGATAGACTTGCATGAACTGACCCAAAGTGAAGCAAACCAAACCAAAAGAGTATTGTACACATAATTATTGCACAATGATTAACTTGAATGATTTTGCTATTTACAACAATACAATGATCTAAAACAATTCCAAAAGACTCATGATGAAAAATATTATCCACCTCCCTAGGAAGAATTAATGGAATCTAAATACAGATCAAACCATACTATTTTTCACTTTATTTTTTCATGGATTATTATTTTTTATTTTGGTCTGTGCTTTCTTACATAACTAATATGGAAATATATATATATATACATATATATATATGTGTGTGTGTGTGTATGTATATGTATATATGTGTTTGTGTATATGTATTTACATATACACACAATCTCTATGTAATTCTCTTTTTCTGTCACTCACATTTGTAAACAGTTGTTTGTGTTGTCTCCTCCATTAGATTATAAACTTCTTGAAAGCACAGACTGTTTTGTGTTTACTGTAGTGCCTGGCACATAGTTGACACTTAATAAATGATTATATCTTATTAGAAAAAAAAAAAAGAAAATAAGATGAAAGAAAAGAGGCTAATGATCTATTGCTCATTTACTTGTTACTCTTAAAATAAATATTATTTCTTTCAAAAAAAAGAAAGAAAAAGGGCTAGGAGAGGAAGAGAATGAATGATAAGAATTCTGTTAAAATGCTGATATGCTGATTTTTTTTTTTTTATTAATTAGAAAAAAAAAGTCCTAAGTGAACTAAATTCTGGATTACCTAAGCTCAGGATTTAGTCTGAGTGCTGGCTCATCACCTTGATCAAGATATAAAATAGTCAGATTAGATCACCTTTGTGGTAAGATTAAGATCTTGACCATAAAATAACATAAAACACAAGCAAATAGTTAAAGGGGTTAAAAAAAATCCACTTATAGTTTTTATTATTGCCAAAACAATTGTTTTCTCCTCTTACTGAAGCTGAATAATATAGGAAGGCAAATAGCATATACACATACTCTACTCAACTACACCAACAAAATAAACACAAGGGAACATTTTTTTAACCATCTAAAGAATAAAAAACGCTGATATAATTTAAAAGAAAGGTTTGCTATAATATCCTAATTAATGATGTTAATGATTATTATTGTTGGTTACCAAACAATTGCTAAATATACAAAAATCTAACAATTTCACACTTACACCATGACACTTTTTCTAATGGGCTTCTCATCCAAATCTTCATCTGAGCTGCTGTCAGTTGCATCAGAGTCTAAACCCTCTTCAACATGAGACAACAACCCTGTAGCCGACAGTGCAAACTTCTGAATTTCTGCAATGGTGCACCTTGCAAAACCATTTTTTGTATCTTTCCACAAATCATTCTCTGAATTAGATAAGCAGACTTCTGGTTTAATTTCAGTGCATCTGTGGAAACTATTGTCTAGAATCCTGGCAGGTTCATGAAAGATCCTCATTCTTTGGGACTGATGCTTCATAGAGAATTTCATTTGTTGACCACAGTGTTTAACAACATGCTTTGCCAGTAGCATCTGCAAATGTTTCTGAGTTCTTTTGGCCTGGCTAAGGAGAATTTTTTGTTTGCTTACACAATGAAGTAAACGAGCATTCACTTCTTCTTCTTTCTCAGTGGCAGGGGAGCTAATAAGTACATTTGGGTGCACAGGCCAAATTTTCTTTTGTGCACACTGCAAAAAACTCTTTTTACTCTCAGCAACAGAAGCTTTATCCAAAAGACCATTCTTTTGGTACCATTTACAGTTTGGAAGCTCTATGTTTTCCACACTACTGACTTTGGTTACATTAGAATCCAAAACACTTGGCAAATCAGTCATGCACGGGCTTGTGGTCTCTGATAAAGGTTCCTTTTTGATGAACTCTTCAGAATTAGGAGGACAAATTCTACTGAGCCTAATGCTAGTGCCATTCCTTAGTGCATTTTTTAGCTTACTGCAATTAGGGTCCCCTAACTTTTTTTGTTTATAATTTTCACTATACATGTTTATTGAAGAATTAGAACTCATTAGAAAGACTGTCTGATAATGTTTTGAAGGCTGAGGAGAGCCAAAGTGTTTTAAATTCACAAAATTAGCATTAAGGCTAGGTTCAGGAGTTGGAAACCCCAGCATTGAGCAATTAATCTGTGTGATGGAGTCTCCCTTTAGGTTTTCTTCAACAGTTCCTGGACTTTCCATACAGAGCACTGTGTCAGACTCCATGGTTCTAGACAAAGAAGATGACAAGTGGATACCATGTCCCTTCATTTCGGCCTCTCTCAAAGCTGGGGTCATGGCGACTCCTATGGGTAATTGCCGGAAGCCTGGAAATAAAATAGAAAAATGAATAATCAAATATTTACACACTTAGGCATCACATTTTTTTACTAGCACAACTTTTCTAAATAATGCACTGCACATTTCTGATTTAAAAGAATAGAATGGAGTTTCTTTCCCTTCTAACTCTTCATCATCAGTTGTTTCTATGTTAGCAAGACTTTAAATAGCTCATAAGTGTGGCAACAAGGGCAAAAAGTACTGTTTCTTCTGTGAAATTAAAGCTTAAAATGCCAAAGTTTCAAAGCATCTGGAAATCATACACAAAGGTCAAAGAAATATCTAAGTGGATGAATTAATAAATGAATGGAAGTTAATGTCAAAACTTATATTTAGACAAATGCATGAGATCCAAAAGAAAAAAATTCTACTCCTAAATCTAGGCCTTTATTTTAACTGGCTAGTTTCCTTAAAGGCTAGAATTAAATATTGTTAAAAGTGTGTATAATTATTTTATTCTACATTTATAAATATTCACTTTAAAAACTTATTTTAATCACCTATATTCCAACATATAAAACTCAAAATATTCTATTACAATAACTATATCCACACTGAATAAAAAGATTTTGAAAATACTCATAACTTAGAAACTATGAACCTATATAGTTTAACCTTTAGTATAAACTCTCCCATTCTAAACTATAACTGAACAAGAATTTCCTCTACCATATAACCAACAAATGGTCATCTAATCTTTGCTTGATATTTTCACTGAAATGGAACCTATTAATTAACTACTGAGATGGGCAATCTATTTCACTTTCAAATGGCTCTCATTGTTAGAAAGGTTTACCTTATTATCAAGCTTAAATTTGCCTCTGCAAATTCCACTTGTTTGTCCCAGTTCTGCTCTCTATGGCCAAGAAAAACAATTCATCCATGTGATACCCTTCAAAGACTTGATGGGAGTTGTTACATTTTCCTCTTAAGTCTTTCCTTAATATCTCTTTAAAATTCCAAGCTCCTTTAAAAACTAGAAGCTCTTTATTACTCATGTTGTCCTCCTCTAAGTACATTTTGCTTCTCAGAAAGTTACTTAAAAGCATAAAACATTCAATCTGGATGGGGATTACATAATTACCTAATTCAACACTTGTTTATAGATGAAGAAACTGAAAAGCTAATTGGGTTAGTGGCAGACTCAAGACCAAGGATTTGGGTTTCCTAACTCCTAGTTTAGTGAATACTCTACACTAATCCACACTGCTTCCATAAGATGGACCTATGTTCATATTTTAACAGTACAATGTATCATTATGGTATGAGCTATTATACTGTACTCTAGGGGAATTGGCTAGGCACTTGGCATTTTGAAGATGCAAAAATCTATATAGCTTCTTGACTACATACAGGAACACAATAAATATTAATACTAAAGCATAGCAAACAAGCAAAAAATATCATTAAGAGAGAAATGGCCCATATGCACAAAAATATTTATAGCAATTCTTTTTTTGTTGTTGTACCAAAGATCTGGAAAGAGGCTGCTCATCAACTGAAAATATATGGCTTCATCTAAAATCTGATTTTTCTGGGGGGTTTTTGTAGATTAGAATATGCATGTTTATTTGTCAAGTTAAGAACAACCAAAAAACCAACCAACTTTCTAGGTAAGTGACATAAGAGATTCAATCTAATCAGTCTATACACTTTACATCTAGAATAAGTGGCATAATAATGATGACCATAAAAGGCATAAGGTTCCTAAACTACCTTTTAAATTAAAGGGGAAAGATTAAATTATGGCCATTGAAATATATCTATTGAGTATTATTATATTAAATCTGTTATTTAGCATGAAATATATCAAAACTCTTAAATGATCAGTGTAATTCAATTCATAAAGGGATATCATAGGGGGCACCAAGAATACTCAATTTACATAACACAATGAAGAATTCAAAGTTTCCTCCAAAAAAAAGCTTAGCCTTTTCTATACATTTAATTCTTGATTATTGGTGTTCAAAAGATAATAATTATTCTTTTGATCCAACTATTCTGGAGAGCAATATGGAGCTATGCCCAAAAGGCTATCAAACTGTGCATATCCTTTGATCCAGCAGTCTCTGTTGGGCCTGCATCCCAAAGAGATAATAAAAAAGGGAAAAGGACCCACATGTGCAAAATATTTGTAGTAACCCTTTTTGATGTAGCAAGAAACTGGAAACTGAGTGGATGACCATCAGTTGGAGAAAGGCTGAATAAGTTATGGTATCTGAATGTTATGAAATATCATCATTCTGTACGAAACGAGCAGCAGGATGATTTCAGAGTGACTTGGAGAGACTTACAAGACTTGATGCTAAATGAAATAAGTAGAACCAAGAGAACATCACACAGAGCAACATCAAGATTATGTGATAATCAATTCTGACAGATGTAGTTCTTTTCAACAGCGAGGTGATTCGGGCCAGTTCCAATGGACATGTGATGGAGGGATCTATCTACATCCAGAGAAAAGACTATGGGGACTGAGTGTGGATCATAACACAGTATTTTCACTATTTTTGTTGTTTGCTTGCTTTTTGTTATCTCATTTTTTTTCCTTTTTGATCTGATTTTTCTTGCACTGCAAATTAATTGTGGAAACATGTCCCGAAGAATTGTACATGTTTAACATATATTAGATTACTTGTTATCTAGGAGAGAGTGTAGAGAAGGGAGAGAAAACATTTTGGAACACAAGGTTTTGCAAGTGAATGTTGAAAACTATCTATGCATATATTTTGAAAATAAAAAGCTGTTAAAAAAAATTAAAAAGCAGTTCTTTGATATCAAATTGAATCCAGCAGAATCTCTCTCCCATATTTCTCTGCATTCCTATGCTCTGCTATTCCAATAATTATCTTCTTTGATAAATATTTATGTTTACTGGACATACATACTGGATCACAGCACAGGAAAAAAAAATCATAATCCTTTCTCCCTCAAGGAGCTTAGTTTTATAAGAGTGGGCTTCAGTAACTGATACATAATTAAATTTAACAAGCATTTTATCAATTTTCTACAATATGTCAGGCATAGTCTATATGCTGGAGGATAGAATTTCTGAAATGAAACCCCTTTTAAAGACTAACATTCTACTGGGCAAAACTACATGAACACAAATAAGTAAATGTAAAATAAACAAAGTAATAGGAAGAGGAAGGAACTAAAAACTGGGAGCAACATGAAAAACCTCTTGTAAGAGATTGAATCTTGAAAAGAGGATAGAATTCCAATAGCCAAGGTAAAGAAGGAGGGCATTTAGACATGAAGAACAGGTTGTGGAAAGGTACACAATGTCATATACTGGGAATAAGCTTGATCAGTGAGAACAAAGAATATATATTAGGGAAGAATATGCAGTCAGTCTAAGAAGAGTCTAGAGTGCAACAAGACTTTTTTTGAATACCAAAAAGAAAAATTTGCAATTTATCCTTTAAGCAACAAGATTACACTGAAGCTTCTTGTTGAGGGAAATGATATGGTCAGAACTGTGATTTAGAAATATTAACTTGACAGCTATATGTATATGAAGGAAGGAAGGATTGGATTCTAATTGGAAAATTAGAAGATTACTGCAATAGTAATAGGAAGAGATAATGAATAAAGAGACAAATGAGAGAAATGTTGGAGAGGTAGAATCAACAAAATTTGTCAACTGATTAGAGGGAAAACCAGGAATTGAGAATAACTCCTACATTACAATTCTGAGTTATTAGAAGAATGGTGATATATTCTACAGGAAAAAAAAGAATGTATTAGGAAAGGTAGATTTAGGGGGAAATATGAAATATATTTTAGATGGGTTATATGTGAACTGCCTATAGAACATCTAGGTAAAACTGTAGAACAAGGAAATGGAGTTGCAAGACTGGAATAGAGGAAATAAATAAGGAAAACACATTGAAAAATAAATTCTTCATGGCTATACTAATTGTTAACTGGAATGCCAAACTGCAATTTGTTTCTTCAATATGCAAAAGTGATCTAGTTTCTCCTTTGATGCTTCATTATGGTATGGGGGTAATAGAGGGTTTCCAACAACTATGTCAATAGAATTCAGATTCTAGTAGATACTACCAAACTGGAAAGTGCTTCAGATATGGGCCTAGAGATGGATTATATCATCTAAGAATAGGCTACCAGATGATAAATATTTTGGCTCCAGCAACTTATGAAGCTATGGGTTGCTTAATCTACAAATCTACAAAATATCCAAACTTAATGTTTGCAAACTCCACAATATTCTTTCAAAGTGAAAAAGAATTGACAATAATAATCAAAATACTATCCACTCTGTGTCATCTGTATATATGATAAGGAATACTCAGTATAGAGATAATTATCTTTATATAACTACTTTTAATTACAGAATTCCACAATTACATTTGGCTTAAAATTAAAATTAAAGTCTTTTGCATATGTCAAAGACAAAAAGTTTTCTGGCTTTCTAGGTAGCTTAAGTCATTAACCTTAAAAATTACAAAAAAAAGGGGCAGCGAGGTGGCACAGTGGATAGAGCACCAGCCTTGAATTCAGGAGGACCCGAGTTCAAATATGGTCTCAGACACTTAAGACTTCCTAGCTGTGTGACCCTGGGCAAGTCACTTAACCCCAGCCTCAGGGGGGGAAAAAAAAACAAAAATACAAAAATCAGGGCAGCTAAATGGCACAGTAGATAGAGCACCAGCCCTCAAGTCAAGAGTACCTAAGTTCAAATCTGACTTCAGACATGTAACACAAGTCACTTACACCCAATTACCTCAGCAAAAATAAAAAAATACAAAAATCTTCAAGCTGGCAATTCACAATTAACTTTATGTATATTTTTTCTTGCAAGTTTAACATTCTTCCCTCAAAAAAGAAAAGAGGTGTCCAAATATCTGAGAAATGATAAAAGTGGTGAGATTATATACTTCACTAAAGTCTGACAATGACTCAAAACTGTCACTCTGAAGTTTACTGTTATAAATAAAATCAAATTTATTTAATAAGGAATTATAATGCTCAAATCATTGCCAGAGATATAACTTCTATTATTTTTAACTTGCACTTTCACCCAGAGAACATTTCTTCTGAGCTAAAAAGAAAATGATTTATTTACAGAAATGTTGTGAACCTTTAAATAAACTTTTTTCCTGTTGCTTCCAAAATGTTTCTATTAGGGGCTGTACCTATAATTTTCACAAGATTTATAATTAAAAAGATTTTAAGTTATAAATCTTTCAGGATATGGTATTAATTAAATATAATTCAACAATCTGTCAACATGGAATATTTAGCAAAAATGTATATTGCATAGATTGCTTACAGTTGGAAAAAACACAAAATTAGTTTTTATTGGGTTGGGTTTGATACTTGGTAACAAAATATTTATGAATCAAAGTATCTTCATAATAATCTTCTGGCAAACTTTTTAATATTGGAAGCATACTATTCTAGAAGATCTTTCCTTAGTTTAATAATCTTAAATCTATACTAAGATTTACTCTTAAGGCAGCTAAATAGCACAGAGGATAGAGCAGGCCCTGAACTCAGGAGAACCTGAATTCAAATCCATCCTCAAACATTTAACGCTTAACAGCTGTGTGAAACCCAACTGCCTCACCAAAGGAAAAAAAAAAAAAAAAAAAAACCCGGCTAAAACTAAGATTTACTCCTGGGAAAATTTACATTAAAAGCAAATTTCAAAATCTTGCTTACCTTATTCTAAAGTCCAATAAATTTGTGATGTTTATATTGTCTACTGAAAGATTTTTTTAACTTAATTTTCAATCTGAAAAGTAATAAATCAAATTTACTCCTTAAATATTTAAAACTCAAGAGAATTATAATTTGGACCATTTCAGACTACTAACATGTATGATGAGTAATTTTAAATAATAGAAAAGAATAGCTTAAAGAAAATTAAGTCACTCTCCTGAATTTTTAGAAATTCAAGGATCCTACGGTAAGGAGAATTAATATATATATGTATATATATGTATAAATATAGTAATCATATTTCTCTAAAAATTTTCCTTCAATAACAACAAAAAAAGGAAGAACACAAGAATTAATTTACAGGCTAATAAAATAAAAAAGGAAAACATTCATGCAGATTACTGATATCTATGGTTGCTTAGGAGGAACATGTAAACATAGTTCTACAGTGTCATGTTTTCCAGATTCCTTTATAGAACAATTTGGAAAGTTTCAACTTACAGCAGTTTGCTATAGTAATTGGCATGTACTAGAAGTGATTAGCTCAGTTCCTTTAAAGTTTATAAGTAAGAATTTATTAGTGAGAAATTTTATAACTAAGAAGTTCTACTTAAAAAAAAAAAAAAACCTAAAAAGGAATTCTCTTTGAAACTAAAGGAATTCAATTAAGGATAAAAAGAACTTGGGTGGTCACATAAGACATCAAACAAATTATACTTCAAATAGAGCTCATTAATTTTTAATTATCAGTGCATAACTCAAAAACATGACCGAAGAATCGAGTTATTGACTTGATCGCTAATGATGATATGTAAACCTAGATACAGCAAATTTACATTTAAAAAAAATTACAAAATTAACTCAGTCTTAACATCAATCTCAAATTAATTTTATGTGGCAGAATATACAGAGTATAGCATCTAAAAATATTACATGTAGGTATCACAAATATGGCTAATAAATACCTGGGAATTAGGGGAATAAAGTATTGAATTAGGCACAAAGCCAATGTCAGAACAAAGAGATAAGAAGAATTAATAATAGATTTTGAAAAGCAGAAGCATTCAAAACAGTTCTCCTAATAACATAACACTTAATACCTAACATTTACAAAATAATATCTAATATTATATAAATATCTAACAGCTTTGTCTTTTCAAAGCACTCTACATATGTTATCACATTTGATCCTCATAACAAATTAGGAGGAGAGGTACTCTTATCCCCATTTTACTGATAAGGAAATTGAAACTGAACAAGATTAAATGATTTGCACAAATCACACATCGAGTTAGTGTCTAAGACAGGATTTGAAATCAGGTCTTCCTGACTCCAGGCTTAGCATTCTACTTTACTACCTGGAATCCTAATCTAAAAAACATTCATATCCATTTGCAAGTAAGAAGAAATGCTAGAAAACTAAGTAAAATGAAAATAATTAAGACACTAAAAATGATCTATTGGTTTAGGAAGAAATTCTGAAATTCACATTATCAAACAGCATTTACTCTGCATGAGTGAGATAAGGTGCTCCATATAAATTAATATTCCAAATATTAGAAGCTTACCCTTTAAGCAACCAATCTATTTTATAGTTAACCATTTTTATGGAAAATTGATAAAACATATTTCTACATTTTACCTACCATCTTAAACACAGTATACTAAACAAAATTTAAACTTTTCTTGATGTCATTGTTAGGAATATCAATTATGGTACTATGTCAAAAACAAAACCAATCCCTGGAGTTACTAAAAATATTGTTATTAAGATGGATTATTATAGTTGGTGACTTTGCTAGTTGATTCTACTACTTCCAGTTATTCCTTCTGTCACTATTAACTGTCATTTCTCATTGCTTTATCCTTGACAGCCTCAAACCCCAGTAATTTTTAATCTATAATCCTAGTCAACATTTTTAACTTTAAAAATGATTCTAAGACTTGGGTCTAAAGATGTCTCTATGCTTTTCCTACATATATACATATATATATATATATATTTTTTTTTTTTAAGCATATAAATGGACATTGAAACACTTGTAGTCAGAGTATATCTAGAGGATGATTTTCTACCTTAGTTTTATTAAGATGAAGATGACTTATTTAAATGCTCTAGTGACACCCCAACTGGTTCCTTGGCCCCATGGAGAATTCCCAAAGGAGAGGAATCTCAGCTTGGGACCAGACTTAGTGCTTTTTCCATATGTGAGATATTCTAAGAGCATGTCATCCACCACTCTTGAGATGAATCTAGAAACAGTATAACATGTAAATTTAATTTAATCCATAAATACCAGATTTGCATGTTCACTTAGATAAACTACTCATCAGATGGATCCATCCCTAAAACAACTCCACCAATGTAACCATCATCATTTCATTATGTCTACCCTACTGATGGTAGAACTCCTCATCAACCAATACCTTCCTAATCTTTTTTTTTTTAATTTTACTTTTGAGAGGGATTCATATGTGTGATTTCATTTTTGCTAGGCAATCCTGGCACAGAAAATCCCTCCAAGTAGATGGATCTCTGTAAGTTACATTCTTAGAAAATTGGCTGAGGAACTGATGTTAAATGACTGGTCAAAAGTCATAAAAACCAGTATATATAGAAACAGCACTTGAATACAGATCTAAATAGCTTCCCATATCACATTGCCTCTTTTTAGCCAGTCCTATTATTTGTAAATGTGAACCTCCTGATCCACTAATATCTGTGATAGAAACGCACTGTCTCCCAATGCAAAGATTTCTTTCCATTTACTTTTCCTAGTCCTTTCATTCCTATTCAGCTCAATACCACTCCTCTCAAGTCCCTTTCTTCCTCTCCTTTTCTTCCATCATATTATGAAACATCTACTCTATGGTTAATAAACTCCCCTTCATTCAGGATGTCTTAATCTTATACTTTGTCTTTTTTCTTGCATTCATAAACAGAAATCCAGTTACTCTAGAAAACATTACATTCTTGTCCACCCTCTTCAGTGCTATTTACGTCCTATGTCTTCCCAAACACTGAGCAAACACTCCCAAACCTAGAGCAGCAGGCATATTTACCTATCATTTTCAAATCCTTCTGACATCATCAGTCAATAACTTCTCTTTTTTTGAAGTTAATTCTATCTAACTGTATAGCATAGGATCTTTATGAGTATAATTTACTAGCCACAAAGACACACTTCATCCTTGGCAAGAAGTTCAATATCCAGTTCACAGTATTCCCTTTATGGTCCATATAACATGACTTGAAGCTGAAAGATCATTTCCAAAAAGCTAAAAATTGTTACAAAGAACCATGTCTAGTCAAGTTCATTTGGAATATTTTGTTTTTTTGGCATCCTGTCATCTAATAGCATGTGGGTTGTAGCAAGTCTATATACAAGAAGACACTGCTTGTACCCTATTGTTGACAATATTTCTTGATTTTGTGTACCAATCTGGCCTGCAGAAGAAAGAAGGGAAGGAATCTACCTCTTTATTGCCCTAGAAATCATTGCAGTTATTGGATACAGATCTAAAATGAGGGATATAAGCAGCATGAAACCAAGATAAGGGGATCCTGGTGATCATTACAAAAAGGTATGAAGACTAGTTTAATGCTTAGCCCTTTACTCAGTGCCTGATATTTAATAAATGATTTCTGACTGCCTGCCTGAATGATGCTACCTTCATGGACTAATTTTTTTCATTGAAGTTTTTTTATTTTCAAAACATATGCAAGGATAATTTTTCCAACAATGACCCTTGAAAAACTTTGTGTTTCAATTTCCCCTCCCTTTCCCTGACATGGCATGTAATCCAATATATGTTAAACATGGTAAAAAAAAAAAAAAAAAATATATATATATATATATATATGTTAAATCCAATATAGGAATACATATTTATACAATTATCTTGTTTCACAAGAAAAGTCTGATCAAAAAGTTTAAAAAAATAAGAAATAAAATAAAATTCAAGAAAACCACAACAAAAAGAGTGAAAATGCTATTCTGTAATCCATCCTCAGTTCCCACAGTCCTTTCTCTCTGTGTAGATGGCTCCCATCATCACCACATCATTGGAAGAGGCCTGAATCATCTCATTGTTGAAAAGAGCCACATCCATCAGAATTGATGATCATATAATCTTGTTGTTGCCATGTACAATGACCTCCTGGTTCTGCTCATTTCACTCAGCATCAGTTCACGTAGTTTCTCCAATCCTCTG
The DNA here is from genome assembly GCF_048593235.1 of Sminthopsis crassicaudata. Classification (NCBI taxonomy): domain Eukaryota; kingdom Metazoa; phylum Chordata; class Mammalia; order Dasyuromorphia; family Dasyuridae; genus Sminthopsis; species Sminthopsis crassicaudata. The sequence continues at coordinate 73,182,555 of NC_133619.1, read as the reverse complement.
AAATCATCTTCCTGATCCTTTCTTATAGAACAATGACATTCCATAACATTTATATATCATAACTCATTCAGCCATTCTCCAACTGATAGGTATCTACTCAGTTTCAGGGACTATTTTTCATCCAGTGACTATAATAGGGTAGCAACTAAGGGGGATTGAGGCACTCAAGTTTTATATTGCCTCAAAAGATGCTGAAACCCCTCCTAGTATGTCTGCCATGAATTACACTTGGAAATTTTGTACCCAAAGGTAATGACTACATGATTTATTTGACTTGAATACTTTTGCATTCATTTCTCTACTTACTCAAATTGTTTTTATTTTATAATCATTACATGATTTAACAGTTTTGAAAAATAAGCTGAATAATTTCTGTCTCTCAAACTAGAAAAAAACTTGGTCCCATGGAACAATATACTTTCTCTTTTATCACAAAACTCTGTCCATAAAACCTTTCAATTCATTTTAATACACACACACACACACACACACAGATACATACACATATATACACACACACACACACATACAGAGTATGCACACAGTTTTGTTTTGTTTTTATTTTGTTTTGTTTTTTGCATGCAATCCATTAAAGTATAAACTCTTAGAAGGCAGGGACTCTTTTAGATTTTTTTTTTGTAACCCCAGAGTTTAGCATGAGATCTGGAATATAACAGGTACTTAATAAATATTTGTTGATCTGAAACATTCAACAATAATAGAAAATTTAGGAAGAATAGTGAATTTGAGGGTAGGGAGTAGGCGATGATAAGTTTTTTATTGGACATGTTGAATTTGGGATGCCAATAACATCTACTTTGAAATGTCCAATATGCAGTTAGTAATGAGGTTTTCAAGCTAAAAAAAGAGACTAGGGGGCAGCTAGGTGGCGCAGTGGATAGAGCACCAGCCTTGAATTCAGGAGGACCCGAGTTCAAATCTGGTCTCAGACACTTAACACTTCCTAGTTGTGTGACCCTGGGCAAGTCACTTAAATCCAGCCTTAAAAAAAAAAAAAAAAAAAAAAAAAAAAAAAAAAAAGACTAAGCACATAAAAAGAGAGACTAGGGCTGGGTATAGACAGCCAGAGAGCCACTCAGTTAAGATAAACACACAAACACACACAAAAAAAAACCACACGTCATTTGCATAAAAAGATATTTGATCCCCTGAGAGGTGATAAGATCATTGAAACAGCAAAGAGGAAAAGAAGATTTAGAGACAGCTAGTTGGTAGTGGATAAAGCATCAGTCCTGATGTTCAAATCTGTTCTCAGACACTTAACACTTACCAGCTGTGTGACCTTGGGCAAGTAATTTAATCCCAATTGCCTCAAAAAAAAAGAGAGAGAGAGAGAGAGAGAGAGAGAGAGAGAGAGAGAGAGAGAGAGAGAGAGAGAGAGAGAGAGAGAGAGAGAGAGAGAGAGAGAGAGAGAGAGAGAGAAAGAAAAGAGGGCTCTAGGCATATAGATGATTTCCATCTATTCTTTCCAGATTCTATTCCGGCTTGTCTTAATGTTGTGAGGTGGAGCACTGGATCAGGAAATCCTCAGTATAGTCTCAGACCCTTATTAGCTATAAGACCCAAAACAAATTACTTAATCTCTCTCTGCTTCAGTCTCTTCAACTGTAAAATGAGGATAATAATCGTACCTATCTTCCAAAGTTGTTCTGAGGATCAAATGAAATAAAATTTGCATACAGTTTAGCACTCTGCCCAAAATATAATTGATGCTTAATAAATGTTTCATTCATTCTCAGTCTCCTTTTAATAAATCATCATACATTTTTTGTTTTCAAATCATAAGCACATACATACACACACACAGACAGAAGAATCCTAATCTTTGTCCTGAAATCTACTGAGAACTATATCAAGAGTTGCCTCTTGAAGATCTCTTCTAGGATGTCGCTCAATTTAAAGTTTTCAAACAGAAATAACTTCTCTCCCCAAGCAATCCTTTCACCAAATTTCTATTTTTTGAGGTAAACTCCATGCTCATCCTCAGGTACTTCTAGGTAGTGAAGTACATATAGCACTTGGCTTGGAATCAGAAATACTCATCTTCATGATTTCAAATACAGTCTCAGACACTTAGCCACATAACACTAGGCAAGTCACTAAACCCTGTTTGCCTCAGTTTCCTCCTTTGTAAAATGAGCTAGAGAAGGGAGTAGCAAACTACACCAGTATCTTTGACAAGAAAATGTGAAATGGGATGATGAAGAGTCAGACAAAACCAAATAATCCCAACAAACTCCATCCTCAGGAACCTGTGTGTAAACTTGGAATAATTCTTAACTTTTCATTCTTTCCCCAGATAGAAGCAATTGCAAGTCACACCATTTCTACCTTTACAATGTCTCTCATATCTGTCTTCTACTGACATGGCCTCTCTACTAGATCAGATAAGTCCTTGAGACTACTACTCAGAATTACTACCCTTCCTCCCATTGGGCCCCCTGATTCAGTCTTCCTTCTCTAATTATAATATATAATAATTGTAATTGCCAGAATACTATTTTTAAGACACAGGTCTGATGATTCACCTTCCAAACATTTTTCATTTAAGTATTTCTGAGATAAAATATAAATCCATTGGCCTGTTAACATTTCAGGACTTTCAGTCTCACTTCAACCTACTTTTCCAATCTGATTTCACATTATTCCTATTGATGAATTCTATATCTACAATAAGTTATTCCTAAATTCATTTATCCCTCTCCTACTTCTATGTACTCACAAAGGCAATCACCCATTCAATCTTTCACTCTATCTGGAAAAATCCTTTTCTCCCCTCAAGCCTCCACTCAGGTACTATTTATTCCATGAAAACTCCAGTCATTAGTATTCTCTCCCTCCCTCACTCCATAATCTACTTGGGTACATTTTGCATACATTTTGCATTTCCTTTAGTAAAGGTTAAAAACTATTTTGTGTTTTGTCTTTGAGTTCACAGCATCTAGCTAGGAATGAGACCAAAAGAACATCATTTATATCACACCAGTTGTCTATATTCCAACCATAGATTTTTAAGGAAATGAGTCTATCTTACTAGAAAAAAAATTGTAAAATTAAGAGAGACTAAATGTTCTTTAAATAAGCAGATGTCCTAGAATAATTAAGTAAATACAAAATACTTTTAAGAGAAGTACTAACAAATACCATGATTAGGAACAGCTTCTTCAATAAGGTGACATCTAAGCTGGAGATTCTCAGAAAATCTCAGGAAGAGGTAAGGAAGAAGAACACTTACAGGCATGTGGGCCAGCCCTATTCAAAACAATGGAAACAGAAGAGAGCAGATTTGAAAGGGACCTCAGCTGCCACATAAATCAACCCATATCTGAATAGGTATTCTTTCTATAATACCCAACCTGTGATCATCCAGCCTTTGCTTTAAGAATTCCCCAAAAAGGGGAACCCACTACCTCCTGAGGTCCATTTTGCTTTTAGGCAGTTATACTTATTGGGACACAAATAAGTGGCTATGGTAGATAGAGTGCTATATCTGGAATCAAAAAGACCTGAGTTCATATTTAACTTTAAACATTTACTAGCTATGTGGACTTTGTTTGCTTCAATTTCCTCATCTGTAAAATGGAAATAATAATAGTGCCTAACTCCCAAGATTGTTGTAAGGATAAAATAGTCATATTTGTAAAGCACTTTGCAAACCTTAAAGCACCATGTAAATGCTAGTTATTATTATGAAGACTAAAATCATTCTCAAATTTGCTTCTTTAGAACTTTTATCCATTGCTTCTGCCTGATGAGGCCAAAGAGAAAAGGTCTAATTCATATTCCACATGATAGTCTTTCGAATTCTTTAACAGAGATACCATATGTTCTCTGTGGGATAAATAACCTCAGTTCTTCATTTGATATGGAAGAATTTAGAGGACTTTGGTTTAAATTTCAACTTTGCACTACATGTGTGACACTAGGCAAGTCATTTAACTTTTCCAGGCTTCAATTTCTTCTATAAAATGACAGCTTTGGACTAGACAACCTCTAAGATACCCTTTCAGCTTTTAGATCTGTAAGAATAAAAGTAGTTAGAAATGAGAATACAAAGAGTAGTTATTTTCATTTTAGTATGTATCAATTCTGAATCACAGGAATAAGGAAAACAAGAGTTAAAAGTTTGCCTAACAAAAGCATGAAAGAAAAGACAGTTGCTCAAACCCCTGCCCTCCACTTCTCTGCTAACTTAACATACTGTCTAGAATTGGGGAAGAGTGAAGGGCAAATAACAATAATCAGGACCTACAAGATGGCTGTGGCTTCAGGGAGAAAAAGAAATAAAATATAAACTAACAAGATCAAAACTGTAGATCAAAGCAAAGAGCAGAAAAGTGACTAAATTTCAAAAGAATTTAGTTGAGATCAACAAATCATAACTGAGGATTCACATTTTGCTTACAATTCTCCAGTTAAAAAGCTTTATGAAATCTATTGTTAAGTGTCTACTACATACTAGGCCAAGGAGATACAAGTCTAAATTGCTTGAGATCAGAAGCCATTCCCTGTTTGTTATCTTTAAAAGTTCTAGAAGAAATATACATAAAGAAGCCAGGTGATACACATTTATTTGTTTGATTCTTAATCTCTTATTCAAGCAACTTTTATTTGAAAGACTTTCCCACCACTACTATACATGTTTAATTTTTGCTCAACATTAACTTCTTTTTTATACCACTATTTTTTCTCCAGGTAAAAGGAAAAAAGAGGTTTTTGTCTTCAGAACACAGCAGTAATAAATTAGGTTTTTTGTTTAAAAGCAAGCATCACTCAGAAGACAGATGATTCATATTCCATGGGCCCACATCAAATTATAAACGACCTAGACAGTGAAATACCACATTCCTCTCCCCCAAACCTTTTAAGTGCAGGGAAGATTTAAAAGGGAGTGCCCGTGATGAAAACTAAACACCGCTTTGTTAATTTGGTACAATTTCTTAATAGTGGTGTTCTAGTTCATAACATTTGGAGCTATTAGTGACCATCAAGTCCTAAATCTTCATTTTTACAAAAGAGAAAATTGAGGGACCAGAGATAATAAAGCAACTTCTCTAAAGTCTCACAGAGCCTAAGCAGAACTAAGACAAAAACTTCTACCAAAATAATGGTAGAAAGATATTTAAGGGAAATTTATCCTCCCTTATCAGTGAGATCAGACTTATTCTTTTTCCCTCCTTGGGGGCAGGGAGCCACTAATTTCACTATTCTTTCCACTTCCAAATGCAAACCCAATTCCTTCCACAACTCCAGCTTCATTCCAACCGCCTAAAAGTTGTGCTGGGTTTGATCCATGCATGCAATAAGCAAATTAACTAAGAAAGTAACGTCCCAATGGGAGGGATGAATTAAAATTCAGAATATAAGATGCTCCTGTTTTTTTTTTGTTTTTTTTTTTTTTTAAACATACCACACACACATAAAATCACTGCAGCCAAGGCCACACCCTAATGTCTTAAAAAGGAATTCTGGATATTAGGAGCGAAAGGATGTGAGGGGTGGTACCAAGGAACGAAAGGGGAGGGGAAATACAACCACGTGGTCTTCCCTTTGCGCAGGCGCCAGCCAAAACAAAAGAGAGGCGGGACAAACCCGCCCCTACCCCACGTGACCCAGACAGGACCCGCCCCCAGCTCTCAGCCCCGCCCTTTTCTCTTTCACTCCTCCTCGGTCCCCTCCCCTCAGGCTCTCCCCAGGCTGTTCGGTTTTGGCCGTTTAAATTGGGCTCCGGTCCCGACCCCTCCCCGAGAGCGCGAGCTTCAGCCGGGGACCCAGTGGCTAACAGCCCCGAGAAGACTCGGGGGTTGGTCGGTCGGTCTCCCCGCCGGCTGGCCAGCGCTCCTCCAGCCCCCCCTCCGCCCGCCGCCCCTCCCCGCGCTGCGGTCCCCGGCTCCGGGCGCTCCCCGCGCCCCCCGGGAACAGCAGAGCCAGACCCCCTCAGCCCGCCGCGGAGACCCCAGCCACTCGCCTGCTGGGGCGCCCCCGCTTCCCGCCGCCGCCGCCGCAGCACCGTCGGTCCGGCCGTGGTGGGGGCTGCTGAGGTGGTCTCCGGCCGCCCGCCGCCTGCCCGCCTCCCCCCCGCCCGGGGCGTCGCCAACTCTTCTCCACAGCTCGCCCCGGCCGCCGCCGCGGTTTAACAGTCCGCTGGCTGCCCGCAGCTCTGGACGGCTCGGGGGATGGAATCCTGCCGGGGGAGGCGGGGCCGGGCACAGAGCCGGCCAATCGCAGCGGGGGAAGGGGCCGCACTATGCAAATGTGAAGCTGTGAGAGGTGGGGAAACCCCGGGGAAGGAGGCGGGACCCGCTGGAAGCGTTTCGGAGCGTTCTGGAAGCGGTCCGAATGCCGGAATCCAGTCTAGCTGCTCCCCTGCCTTCCCTTCTTCTCTCACCTTGCGCATCTTCCCTCCCGTAGTCTGACGCGCAAAAAGCAGGGTAGAGTTGCTCTTCGGCCACTGCTTCAGCCCGGCGTTTACCAGCATTGTCCCCCAACTGTAAAATTAAGGTTTTCTTGAAAGGCATCCCAGCCAGGAAAAAGTCAGGTTGCTGCCTGCCCCGAAGGGTACAGCATCCCTACCTGGGGCTGCGTCTCGCTCCCGACCCACGCTATCCTCGGCGCTCACATGAATCGGTTTCAAAAGCAGCAGCTGCCCTCTCACCCTTACAAAGTCAAGGGCAACTGAAGGCTAAACAAGGCAGCGGGTGCAAAAACTCTGAATCTCCCGACCTGTCAACGATCCTGAAATTATCTAATCTCAATCTCCCTGGGACAGTCTCCTTCCTGGGCATAGAGGCAGATAAACTCATTAGATTCTTGCAAAGCTGGGAGTCTGTCATTTGAGAGTTTGAACGATATGAAAGTATGTCAACTCCGCAGTAGCGCAGTCAAAAAAAGAAAGAGAAAGAAAAGACGGTAAATGGAGTGACTCGATCTCCGACACCTATTAATCCTCAATCTGGGGGCCTGGTCCTATACTCCTTTAAACTTCTACATTTCTCCAACCCAGATCCCCCCTCCCCCCGCCCCAATTGGTCTTTCTTTCGCTACGCTAAATACGTTAACATCGGACCTGTGATTTCACTGATGCTGATTGGTTTTGATTAGGTTTTTTGTCCTGAGCAGAGGTTTCTTTGGTTTAGAAAACTAGACCGAAGCAGATTGGAAACTGTTCTGCAAGTAATGATTTTAGAATTGCCTCAGAGTTCGAGAGATTAAATGATTAGCCCATGGTTACAAAACCGGTACAAGTTAATAGAATTTAAATCCCGTTCTTCCTAGCTCCGAGGTTGACTTTCAGGTTCCGGAGAGTAGATGATTTGTACTTGTTCTTAGAAGTACAAGTCAAGTTCAGTACTGGCACTGAACCTAATATGCAAGAGCTTAATAAATGTTTGTTGATTGATATATTAGACAGCCTGTTAAGGACAATTGAATTATCCAATGGCTCTTTAAATACCAAATTTACACTAATGCACTTGAAAAAATGAAGTTCATATCCATTTAGATTCAGGATAACGATCAATTGCAGTTAATCTCTGCCTCTATATTAATCTAACTAAAGGAATATAATATAAAAGACTGTGAAGGACATATTATATACTTTACAATAAATATGAAAATGTCATCTTTACTTTTGGAAGGGGTCCAGATCCATGATTTTTTTTGATATAGGGAAGTCCTTTACAAATGCAGATTCACAATTGTTTTGCAATTTTTTATATTAGAGCTGTCTGGAAGTATTGTGATTTGGACCGTTACAGCCAGTCACTCCTGAATGTACTGGTGAAAACAATAGCAGCCTATATATTTTTAAAAGTTATGTAAGTCATTTTACCAACCACATAAGGTATTGTGCATTAATGAAAAAGTCTCCAAAAACTGATTTATTAGAACCAAAACTTTAGACAATGTTGGATAGTGTGAATTATCAATGACCAACACATTTATTACCTTTCATGTGCTAAGTACTCTAAGAGAAGAGATCAGTATGAGATCTGGTCCATTCCCTTTAGGAGCTTACCACATATTTGAACAAATACAGACACTTGAAAAAATAAGGGAAAAAAAGAAGTCAAAAAAAATTTATATATCCTTAGTATCAGTGAATCAGAGAAATAATTAGTGCTATGGGAATCCAAGGGAAGAAAATACCATGAGTTTCTATTTGCAATAATAGAAGAAATAACCAAATCATGGATCTATCTAAATATTTGAAGAATAAAAAGAAAATCTCAATTTCTGAAACATGCAAAGTAGACCCTCTTACTAGCTTTTAGATCTGCTGAGAATCATGGAGGAAGGATTTGGGTAGAAATGAAGAATACTTGAAATGCATTGAATAGTAAATAATTTGTATGTTGAAAATTGTCATTTAGATCTAAGTATCATCTTTCCTCCTCCTTTCCTCTAAAACTTTCTGGTTCATCCCAGAAAATCATACTGGGATTATTCATATTAAAAAGCCCATATATTAACAAGTTCCTCAGTGTGCTCCAGCTTCCTGACAACTGTCTCCATCATTTCTTTCCTCCTTCCTCAGCCTTCCTTCTAGTTATATTCATATCTCACGTTGCGAGAGCTTTATACTTATATACATTATTTATATATACATATTTGATCTTCACTACAAATTTGTGAGAAAGATATTTTAATTATGTTTTCCTTTTCATAAATGGGGAAATTGAGACTCAGAAATGTTGAGCACTTTAGATTAAAATGGTAGAGCTGATGTTCTAATGTCAAATCCTATGTTCTTTTCATCACAATGATCCAAGTTGATTTAGTATATATGCCAGGACTTAAAAATGAAGTCTTTACTCTAAGCTTTGTACTTTGCCCCTCTTCTCATATGAAGAAGTAATTTTAGTTCCTTGCTTTTATAATCAGACTTCAAAGTGAATAGAGAGGTGGTAATTCTAAGGAAGTAAAAAAAAATTATATTGGAATGGAGAAAGGGATCCTCAAGGATCTTTTGTTCCAACATCTTTTATTCCAACAACCACCTAGTTTCTGAGGCTCAAAACTTTTATAATGTATTTGTCATCTCTTTCCATTGCTTCCTCCCTTCTTCTCCCCCTCCCCACCCCATCGGGGCAATTCATTAACTATCATTACTAATCTTTTCTTGTCTCATAAATTTACTCCTTTTGCCTTTCCACAATCAATGTGCTAAATCCAGCCTTCATCAATTTATTTAAAATTTATTTCAAAAGACTTTAGCCTCTGGTGTCTTTACTTTTTATCCTTCATATATTCTTGAGGGTAACTGATTCTGTAAATGAATTAGAGAGATGTCTATGGCAAGTTTGTAAAGACATCTCCTGGGAAGAATGAGAACAGTTTGTTCCTAGGGCCATGAATTCAGCTGAAGCAGTTACTTTGGATGGCTTTGAGCTAGACAGACTTCAAATATGGCACCCCAGGCCATCACAAGTCATCTTGACTTTTGTCTTATCACTGGACTTCAATGACTGGAAGAAAGAGGCTGAGGATTTTGTGCAACTCTGCCTCACTTAGCTTCAATTCAAGAAAAAGTCAAGATATAAACCATGATGTCACTGGTCCTCTTAGAAAATGAGCATCTTCAAATTATATATATTTATGTACTCATGTATATTTATATACATGTGCTGAGGTTTAGAATCACATATGTATATAACATATAATAAAAGATTTTACATATTCTATAAAATATATAATTAATTTTCCTCTGACAAAACATTTTCAGGACTCAGGAAATAGGACAGAATACAATAGTACATAACATTGATTCAAAAATCTATTACTACTTCCACTGATACTATTGAAAGAATATTCTCTACTTCTTCCTTGTAATTAAGGAAGATCAGCATTATTTCTCACTATCTGATGACAATTACTGAAGAGCACTCGATCACACTTTCTCTCAAAAAAATTTCACTGATTCCCTATTGCCTCTAAGATCAAACTCCTGTGTTAATAGGAATTATTAGATACCCCTCCCAATCATGTACAAGCCCATCTTTCTAGACTTATTATACATTACTCTCCCTTCACTTGACAAGTCTTTTCAGACTGACTTGCTCTTCTTCATATATGACCTTCAATCTCCTGCCTCTGAACTTAAAATAAGCTTCCTCCTTCTCTTCTTAGATTCTCTAGTTTCCTTCAAAGCACTACCTTGTAAATGAGGTCTTTTCTGATTCTCTAACTACTAATATACCCCAATTATATCCCAATAATATTGTATTTACTTAGTAGGTACTAGATATTTAATACATGGAGGGAGTTAGTAGAGGAATGAATCAAGGGCTGGGCCTAGAATTGGAGAGAGACACTTAAATTCAAATCTGACTTCAGATACTTTGCATTTGTGTGATCCTTAAACTCTGTCTGCCTTTGTTTCCTCAAATGTAAAATGGGGATAATAATGATACCCACTTTGCAAGTGAGGATCACATGAAATAATAGTTATAAAGGTCTTAATAATTCCTAACCATAAATGCTATACTTAATATGTTATATTTTATATTTAATGAATGCTCTTTCCTTCTTCCCATTTAATAAATGCTTGTTGATTGTGTGAATATATTGTTTCTGGATAAAATGTCAGCTCTTTAAGAAAAAGTCTGTTTCAATTTTGTCTTCTTATTTCCAGTACTTAGAATGATATTCAACAAATGTTTGCTAATTGAGAATGCCATGCTTACTTCTATACATCTTTACATCTATACATCTTTACATATAACTTACCTTATCTTCCCATTCACATCTTGGACAATACCATGATTTTATTTATATTTACTAGAGGATTGAGCTCAAAATTCACATGCATTTAGAAGGACTCTTTGTAATTTTAATATTCTCTATTTTTTTTTAAATTTTAACTACAGATTGGTCATTTTCAAATAGTTGATGTGCATAAATCTATTTTAGTACATTAAATTATTAAACAGTAGATGAATCAACACATATCTGAAACTGCTTCTGCAAGTTGCCAAGTTTCCTCAACTCATGTTAATAAAATAAACTGTTATGCTTTTCTTTTCTGATTGTTTTGCTTTAACCCTGTTCTGTATTCTTCCAGTCAAACCAGGAAGGGAACAGAGAGATGGGTAAGAAAGAGAGAAGAGAGAAATCATTCTTAAAGAGAAAATACCCCTTTACTTTAAGTGCCATAATATAGTTTTCTATCTTTGCTACCTAATATTTCTGGGAACAGATCAATATGTAAAAAGCTATAGTTATAAAGATTAATGTGTGATTATACATTAATAAGATGAATTTTGCCTTTCAGGAAGAAGTGGAGAAAGGGACAAGAGATACAAAGAGAAAGGTGGAAAGGGATTAGCTTGGGAAACTCTCTGGCAATGTTCATAATGTGCTGCCTCTGTCCAAAACTTGTTTGATTCAGAGAAATATCTTCTAGAATCAGTTAATAAGCCAAAATGGAAAATCAATATCTTGTTATTTATAGTATGTCAATCTATGTATGAACAAAAATCAAATCAAATCAAACCTACCTTCAAAGATTTGCTGCCTGAAATGATATGCTAAATAGTATTCCACAGGGCCTGAAAGTAATTTTTAGAAAAAGTAGAGTGAACAATGATGATCATTAGGACAAATGGTTCTTGTCTTTAAGGCAATAATGCTCATTTGGTTATATGAGATCTAGCATGTTTTAATATATGTGCTGCTAAAGCAAGAACAAGAGATCTAGCATGTTTTAAAGAAACAGTCACATCAATTCATATCCATACATCAGCAAAGAAAACTATTCAAGGCAACTATTTTTTAAAATTATCATATTTTTATTGACATATTTTTTACCATGTTAATTTCTAATATGCCTCTTTCCCCTCCACTACATGGGGAATCATCCCTTATAGTAAAGTTATTATTTTTTTTAAGAATCAAAACCAAATACTGTTAGGATTACAAGGTGATAACTCATGTTATCTGGACAATTCCCTGGCTCAAAATTCACACCTTCAGTTCAGGCCTTTGAAGGGAGTTTACACCTTTGGACTTCTGAGGGAGAGTTTACATGTTTAAAGGAGTTTGCACCTTTAGAGTGAGCAAGTTCATTGCCCCTAAGTTCTCACTAGCCCATTCTCTGCTATGATAAAAAAGGAGGGCAGTAGGGCAAGGAGTTAGTCTGACTGGGAGATTGAGTTTAGACAGTGGTCTGGAAGGAGAGTCGAGGCTGGGAGAGTGAGTTGAGACGGCAGTCTGGAAGGATAACTTAGAGATGACCGGACCTTTACAGTTTGGCGCCCAATGTGGGGCCAAGACTTTTGCTTATCTTGACTCTGGCTTATTCTGAGCCCTTCAGAGGAGCTAGCCCGGACCTTCACAATTTGGCACCTGAACAGGGACAGACAAGATCCTGATTCCAGTGGAAAAGCCTCCCATCCAGATCTCAGTGGAAAAGTCTCTCTGACCCAGAAGCACCTCCAGGAAGAATCAACTCTCATCAGTTCCAAGTAAGCCCATGATGGGTTTCTGCCGTATATTTTATAGCCCTTTGGGGCTCCTGCTCTGGTCCATCAGAGCCAGCAACTCCTGACCCTCCTATCTGCAATAATCAAGAGAAGCAAGTTATGTTTAGCCACACATACAAGATTGATGTACCAAAGTCCTCCTTGATCCAAGTGGAGGCTGATCCCAAACCGCTCAGAGATGATGGAGGAGGGCTTCTCCTCCCTGGGGAGACCAGTGAAGAACAGAACATCATCTTCCAGCACAATATCTGCCTTCAGACCCAAATGGAGACTGTGAATTGTCAGGCAGACTCCAGGACCTGTTGGCTCGGGTGAAGAAGCTGGAGGAAGAGATGAAGGAGAAATGTAGCACTCAACAGTGCTGCCAGGGAGCGCCAGGTCTCAGCAACCTCTGCAGAGAACATGGCATTTTCACCCAGGACACTTGTGGATGTAGGTGTGACGAAGACTGGGGAGGTCCAGACTGCTCCCTGCCCAGCTATCCTGGGGGATGCAGTGACCACGAGCGCTGTGTGGATGGCCGATGCATTTGTGATGAGCCCTACATTGGTGAGGACTGTGGTATCTGCCCTGCCCCAAGAACTGCAGTGGGAACGGGATCTGTGTGAGAGGCATTTGCCATTGCAATGAGGATTTCACATCTGAAGACTGCAGTAGGAAGAGATGCCCAATGACTGCAGCGGCCATGGCTTTTGTGATACAGGAGAGTGTTACTGTGAGGAGGGCTTCACTGGCCTTAACTATTCCCAGGATATATAATTGTGAAAGTCCAGGCTAGATCCTCTGAAGGGCTAAGAATAAGCCAGAGTTAGGATAAGCAAAAGTCTTGGCCCCACATTGAGCACCAAATTGTAAAGGTCTGGTCATCTCTAAGTTATCCTTCCAGACTGTCATCTCAACTCACTCTCCCAGCCTCGACTCTCCTTCCAGACCACCGTCTAAACTCAATCTCCCAGTCAGACTAACTCCTTGCCCTACTGCCCTCCTCTTTTATCCTAGCAAAGAATGGGCTAGTGAGAACTCAGGGGCCTGTGGGAAACCAAAGAACTTGCTCCCTCTAAAGATGCAAACTCCTTTAAACATGTAAACTCTCCCTCAGAAGTCCAAAGGTGTAAACTCCCTTCAAAGGCCTGAACTGAAGGTGTGAATTTTGAGCCAGGGAATTGTCCAGACAACCTGAGTTATCACCTTGTAATCCTAACAAAATACCACATCAACTGTTCTACAATATATAAAATATTTCTCTACCTTATAATAAATATGTTCTATAATATATTGATGGTCTCCCCCCACCCATTCCTCCCTAACAAAGGGAAAGAAATGTAGCTTCTCAACTCTTCTTTGCGGCAAAGCTTAGTCATTATAATTTTGCATTCAGTTTCTTTTTGTTATTGTTATATCTATTTATATTGTTATTGTATCTTATTTTATTTATTCACTGCATCCATTTCACATAATTTCTATGCTTCCTTGAATTTTTCAAATTCATCAGTTCTTACAGAACAATAATATTATATGACATTCATATGTCACAATTGGTTTCCCATTCCTTAGTCAGCAAGCATCTATTTTATTTCCAGCTCTCTTATAACACAAAAAGTGCTTCTATAAATATTTTATTGTCTATGGAACTTTTGTATCCTTTACTTCCTTGGATATATGCCTACAGTGGGAATTCCAGTGCTTAGCATAGTGTCTGACATAGAGTAGGTGCTTAATAAATGCTAGTTGATTGATTGAGCCAAAGGTTATGAACAATTCCAAGTCAAAGCAGCTATCTTAAAAAGCTCCTCATTTCCATCCCCCAAATATCTGCTTATCCAGAAAGATAAGCCTTTGTTGGGGTAATTGACAAGTTATTTGGAACTCTTTCAAACATTTGTGAGCATAGTACTTGACAGAAGTATTACTCTGATTTATTAGGAATTTATTTTGTTGTGATGCCTTGGGCCAGTTTTTCTTTCTGTAGAAACATGTCTCTGAAGTTATGGAAATCAAAAGAAAAATTATTTCACCTGCATTTCCAATAATGCTTCTGTACACATATCTCTGCATTATTTTTCAGGTGCACATTGAGTTGGAAGGGATTTCAGCTGCTTCTTGTAAGTGGGTGAATATATGTTCAGTTTTCCCATTAATTTTCTAGGACAGGGATGCTGCCTTCTCAATGAAGTGCTTTGTTGTTATTTTTTCAAGGTGCAACACAGTGGTGGGTAGACTTGCTGTAAGAAAGGGCAGAATTCACATCCATCCTCTGATATTTACTACCTATGTGATTTTAGGCAGGTTGATTTACTTCTGTTTTAATTTCCTTATCGGTAAAATTGAGATAATGCTAGCACCTACATCTCAGGTTAGTTGTGATAATAAAATGAAATAATATATTTAAAGAACTTTGCAAACATGCAAACATATGCAATACATATATGTTATTATTATTACTTAAAACACATGAAATGTGTATTCAATGAATGTTGGTGTGTTGTATTTTGAAAGAAGGGAAAACATGTCTTTGAATTGAGGTAAATTGCCACATGGAATTAAGATTCATATATGGTTTCAACTGGCAAGGTACTACTCCTTTGGCAAATCATTAAAGCAGCATTCACAATCTCTTTTCATTATAAAACACATAATTCTACCTTGAAATTCCTATATTTACTTCAGCACATGTGAGGATGCAGAAAAAAATGCCCAAAGGACCTGAGGCAAGACTTTCTTTGAAAAAAATTACACTTCCTTGTGCAAATAGAGATAGAAAATGAAGAATATAGAAAAGGGCATGGAGGGACAGAGGAGAAAGACAGAGAAAGAGACAGAGACAGAGAGACAAAAAGAATGGAGGGAGGGGATGTATAATCATGAATTGTACAAGAGGGAAATTAAATTACTCTTTTTGGAACAATGACTGTTTCAAAGCATTTCTTTTGTTCTCTCATCCCCAACTAAATTATGTCCCTCACTTTCCTTACTGATGACTGATAACCTGTCCTCCTAACTTACTGAAAAAACGAAGGCATTCTAGAGAAATCATTACTCAATTTTCAGTATCATCACTTTTGATGTCCTCCTTTCTTCTAATCACAAAAGGAAAAAAAAAAAAACTAACTGTTCACTAAAGCTATTCTGCCCAATTAATCCATATCTATCTTTCACCTTCAGGCCATATTCTAGTAGCTATGCTTTTGATTTTATGTATTTTCAATTTCTCTCTTTCTATCTGCCTACAACACATTAAATCTCCCCAAGCATAAAACAAAAGTCTTTCCTTGACTTTTGGACAATGTTTATTTTTTTATATCCTATATAATTCATTTAAATTCCTGAAAAATTTATCTTTTCCCAACATCCTGTCATTCTATAAAAATGACCCTTTAGCTTATATATTCCAGTGCTAAGCATCTATCACAAGGAGATCAATGATAAAAATAAAAGCCCCATATAGGAAAAAAATTGCAATAGTACTTTTTTATAACATCAAAGGATTGGAAGCAAAAAAATTGGGTAAAAACTATCAATTGAGGAATGGTTAAAAAATAAGATATCATTTTACAAGAAATGATTAATATAGTGAATCTAGGGAAGCATGAGAAGAGCTATATGAACTGACAAATAAGTTGAATAGAAACAAGATATCAATATATATGATGATTACAAAGTAAAACAATGAAAATTGAATTCTGTGAATTATAATGACTAAGTCTATCTCTCTGCCCCCCACTGCAAAAACAAAACAAACAAACAAACAAACAAAAAAAACTAACAAAAACCAAAAAGAGAAATGACAAGGCATCTCCTCTTCTTTATAGAGGTTACTATAGGTATGGAACTCTGTACACCATTTCAGATATTTTGATGTGTTGGCTAGTGTTGTGCTACAGGGAGCTGTTGGAATGCATGGGAGCCACCTTATAGTAGCTGCTGGAGATTCAACCCAGAATGGATCTCCTCTTGTGAGGGAATGATACAAGGAGACTGAGAGGCCATTGCTGTTCTCTGAACTCTCTGACTGAGAGGCCATTGCATTGCTTGATATCCCTCCTCTTCTCTCTGTCTCTAATTTATTTCATTCCCACTCCGGAAACACCTGTGTCAGCAAAGAATGCCTTGCAACTCCTTCAGATGCTATGATTCACAGCTGTGGAGGCTCTCGGAGAATTGATCTGTCCCTTAATAGGCTACTTTTGCTGCACCATTTGTTCCTTCAGTTTCTATTACTGGTTGCAAGATATGGCTTTCTGGAATAAAAATTGGAATGTTAATACATTGGAAAATATGCATGATAGAAAAACAAAACATGTCAATTTTTTTTTAATCATATAGAGGAATGGAGGCATAATGTGCTGCCTTTCTATGGATTGCCTGAGATTAGAAATATCCTTTTTGGGAAAAGGACCCACATGTGCAAAAATGTTTATAGCAGCTCTTTTTGTAGTGGCAAGGAAGAGGAAACTGAATGGATGCCCATCAGTTGGGGAATGGGTGAATGCTATATGAATGTAATGGAATATTATTGTTCTATAAAAAATGATCAGCAGGATGATTTCAGAAAGTCCTGAAGAGACTTATATGAACTGATGTGTAAGTGAAGTAAATAAAATCAAGATAACATTGTACACAGCAACAAGATTATGTGATGATCAACTGTGATGGACTTGGCTCTTTTCAAGAATGAGGTGATGTTATGCTGAGATTAAGACTGTATCAATTATGTCCTGGGACCCTGAAACTTCTTTAGAGGCTGGATCCCCTAGGAACAGAAGAGACAGTCCATTCAACCCTACATTCCAGGCTGCCATGGTCTCTTGTGATGATGCAAAACACCACTATCTCACTGGAGCCTCCAAAAATATTATGCATAGATACAGATGAGAAAGAGTCTAATAAAATTTTAAGGGGAGAGTTTATTGAAGCCAGCAATTACCTGATTTGGGCATTGCTATGTCCCTTGCAGCAGCGAGCAAATAAACTCCACTTGAAATTTTACCAAGTCTCACTCACTGTTTTTCTCAATACAACAGTCATTCAAGGTAATTCCAATAGACTTGTGATAGAGAGAGCTATCTGTATCCAGAGAAAGAACTATGGGGATCACAATATAGTATTTTCACTTTTTGTTGTTGTTATTTGCTTGCTTATTTTTTTTCCTCTCATTTTTTCTTTTTAAATCTGATTTTTCTTGTGCAGCATGATAAATGTGGAATGTTTAGAAGGGGAAAAAAAGAAATATCCTTTTCTATTTTCAGAAAGCTGACAAAGTGAGAGGATCTTTTTTGTCTCACTTCAAATAGCTAGGAATATATCCATTAAACAAAAATAAATAAATGAGGGAATGATTTTTAAAAAGTAAAATGTAAGGGAAGTAAACATAAATACGAAGAAATGTCCATAAGGATATCAGTATACACACACATTACACACACACACACACACACACACACACACACACACACACACACACACATACACACACACACACATACACAGAGCATAGAGACTGAAAGCTATCTCTTGATATAATGAAGAAATACTATGAAATAAGAAAGTGCCTGTAAAAAATCCCAACTGAAAAGAATATTTCTAAAATAAGTATAAAGAGCAGAAAAGAAAAGAAAATGTCTACAAGATCTTATAAGATGATTTAAAGGCTTAAAAAAATCAAAGGAAAAAATTTAAGTAAAATTATTGCATGAATAGAAAAACAAAAGAAAAGATAGCTTAGAAGATAGAAACTGTTAGCAAAATAGGGATCAAATAGACCAAAACAGTTAATGCTAAGAATGAGAATTATTAAAGAACAATCAAAAGGGATAAAATTTAGATGTGAGATTTTTTTTAATTTTAAAAAATTTTTTAAATTTAATTTAGAATTTTTTTTCCACAGTATATATGCATGAGTAATTTTTTTATAATATTATCCCTTGTATTCATTTTTCCAAATTATCCCCCCCTCCCTCCACACCCTCCCCCCGATGACAGGCAATCCCATACATTTTACATATGTTACAATATAACCCAGATACAATATATGTGTGTAAATACCATTTTCTTGTTGCACATTAATTATTAGCTTCCGAAGGTATAAGTAACCTGGGTAGATAGACAGTAGTGCTAACAATTTACATTCACTTCCCAGTGTTCCTTCTCTGGGTGTAGTTATTTCTGTCCATCATTGATCAACTGGAAGTGAGTTGGATCTTCTTTATGTTGATGATTTCCACTTCCATCAGAATACATCCTCATACAGTATTGTTGTTGAAGTGTATAGTGATCTTCTGGTTCTGCTCGTTTCACTCAGCATCAGTTGATGTAAGTCTCTCCAGGCCTCTCTGTATTCCTCCTGCTGGTCATTTCTTACAGAGCAATAATATTCCATAACCTTCATATACCATAATTTACCCAACCATTCTCCAATTGATGGACATCCATTCAACTTCCAGTTTCTAGCTACTACAAAAAGAGCTGCCACAAACATTTTGGCACATACAGGTCCCTTTCCACTCTTTAGTATTTCTTTGGGATATAAGTCCAATAACAGCAATGCTGGGTCAAAGGGTATGCACAGTTTGATAACTTTTTGGGCATAATTCCAGATTGCTCTCCAGAATAGTTGGATTATTTCACAACTCCACCAACAATGTATCAGTGTCCCAGTTTTCCCACATCCCCTCCAACATTCATCATTATTTGTTCCTGTCATCTTAGCCAATCTGACAGGTGTGTAGTAGTATCTCAGAGTTGTCTTAATTTGCATGTCTCTGATCAGTAGTGTTTTGGAACACTCTTTCATATGAGTGGATATAATTTCAATTTCATCATCTGAAAATTATCTGTTCATATCCTTTGACCATTTATCAATTGGAGAATAGTTTGATTTCTTATAAATTAGGGTCAGTTCTCTATATATTTTGGAAATGAGACCTTTGTCAGAACCTTTAACTTTAAAAATATTTTCCCACTATCACCATTACTATTCAATATAGTACTAGAAATGCTAGCCTTGGCAATAAGAGCCGAGAAAGAGATTCAAGGGATTAGAAAGGAAATGAGGAAATCAAACTATCACTCTTTGCAGATGACATGATGATATACTTAGAGAACCCCAAAGACTCTGCTAAAAAGCTATTAGAAATAATTCAGAATTTTAGCAAAGTTGCAGGATACAAAATAAATCCACAATAACAAGCAAAAATATACAAATAAGTTAATACAAGATAAATAAGAAATCATTTACAGAAGATAGGTACTATAATTAAGAGGTTTGGGGAAAGCTTTCCTGTAAAAGTTAGGATTTTAGTTGGAACTTGAAAGAAATCAGAAAAGCCAGGAAGTTGGGCTCAAAAAGACTAGATGATGATAGTACTGGCTATATACTGAAAGGAAGTTAAAAGATCATTGTCCCTTAGAAGTTTAAGATGTCTAGAAATAATTGAGGAAATAGTCAAATTCTGGGCTTGGATATTAAAAAAAAAATGAGTACTCTAGTAAAGGACAGAAGAGGGAAAGAAAAGAGACTTTGAATTTCTCATCAAGGGTAGGTAGATGCATTCTTGCAATCTCATTTATTGCCTATAAATGAAATATTTGTAAAACACTGAGCACACTATCTGATGAATAATAGGTGCTTAATATGTGCTTATTCCCTTCCTTTCTCACCATCATTCCCATTTATATTGGATATCAACTCCTTATTAGCCATTTAGCATTAATAATGAGAACATTCTATGGAATATTATTGTTCTGTAAGAAATGACCAATAGGATGAATACAGAGAGGCTTGGAGAGACTTACATCAGCTGATGCTGAGTGAAATGAGCAGAACGAGGAGACCATTATACACTTCAACAACAATGCTATATGAGGATATATTCTGATGGAAGTGGATATCTTCAACATAGAGAAGAGCTAATCCAATTCCAATTGATCAATGATGGACAGAATCAGCTACACCCAGAGAAGGAACATTGGGAAATGAGTGTAAACTGTTAGCATTTTTTGTTTCTCTTCCCAGATTATTTTTACCTTCCAAATCCAATTCTTCCTTCGCAACAACAACAACAACAAAATTCGGTTCTGCACATATATATTGTACCTAGGATATACTATAACATATTTAATATGTATGGGAATGCCTGCCATCTAGGGGAGGAGGTGGAGGGAAGGAGGGGAAAAATTCAGAACAGAAGGGAGTACAAGGGATAATGTTGTGAAAAATTATCTATACATATGTACTGTCAAAAAATGTTATAATTATAAAATTAATTAAAAAAAAAGAAAAAAATGAGAACATTCGGGGGTCTTACTGGAATTTCTAAACAATTACCCTTCCATTTGGACTCTTATCAACATATCCTATGTAACATGAAGATCATAATTGTCAGTACATATCTTTGTTTTATCTTTTGCTTTATATAAATCATTAGAAGTTTACTGAACAAAGATATTTCTGGTTATATTCACCCAAGAAGTTTTATGATCTTTAAAAATGTATAGGGAAACCCTCTTGAAGGATTGAAGGACATTTTTTTCCCTTCCAAATCAAATGCTTTTTCATAAAATACAAATAACAAATGCAGTGAAATGAAAATGCGTCCTGCTAGAGAAACCTGTCTATGATAATCTGCCTATTTTATTTTTTATTTTTATCAGATATTCTTTTTTAATATTATTTTATAGATATGGGGAAAATAGTCATATGGGTTGACAGTAGATAAAGTTTTCTCAGTCCCTTTTTGGGAGGATGGGGAGGCAAGAGTGGAAATAGTAATAATGCTATATGTGATTTTTTTCCCATTAGTTTACTATTTCTCTTTAAGGTACCTTTAAAATTATCTGGGAAAGGTAGCATATGCCTATAATTCCACTTATGGGTAAACTGAGACTGGTGGATATCTTGAGCTCAGGAGTCCCAAGCTGATGTGCACTAAATCCAGCTCCCCCATATTGGAAACAGAACAAGTCAAGTTCTCATGTGGATTATATTGGGACTGGGTCTATGAGTATAATTTGTATTTCCAGGCTGAATGACTTGTGTGTAGGACTAAATTATTTATTTAATATC